>NW_019416586.1:80456-229412 GCF_000390285.2 Anoplophora glabripennis | reverse complement strand
TACAACATTTCTAAGTTCCCACGTATTAATTAAAGTATAATAATAATTATAAACTCCCTTTCGAGAATTAAATAGTAAACTTTTTTGAAATCCAGATTCGTTATGAGACTGGTCATAACGGTAGATAGATAATTAAAGAAATAACCCCTCAGTTTATAATTTTATTAATTAGTTATAGTAACCTATATTCTATATAAAAGCTGAACGATAGGAGTTCTACTACAGACTTGTTGAAGTTTAGGGTAGAATATCGGTGTTTGAAGTTACGGGCTTGTCAGTGTTGTGATCGGGATAGAAGCCAGCTGAACTATAGTTGACTGAAACTTTTTTGTGAAGAATTATATTCTTCAAGTTTTATAGTTACGGATATTGCGCGTCTGAAGTGACAGTATGGTTGTGTCAGAAATGAGCATCGAACAAAATCGGTTTTTCCAAAAAAAATTTTTCAAAAAGTCCTATTTACTTTGGAAAGCACCTAGTATATAAAAGATAATTACAAAGCAACACAAAAAAAGGGTCATATGATTTTGACCAAATTCTATAGTATTTTGACCCGCTGAATCCGAATCCACTGTCAGAATTGCGCTAACATGTCACATTTTTTTCTAATCTCAAAGTCAAATATAGCAAACATAGACGAAAAAAATTATTTTTCACATTTCTTAGCATAGCCATATGTAATTAGGGCCGCTGAATCCAAATCCACTTTTAGAAATCATTTTTTTTCTAACCTCAACATCGAGGTTTGCTAGAAATGAATAGAGTTTTGAAAAATTCGATATGTAGGGGTTTCAGATTAATGCTATATTGGATCCGTGGGGTTTTTAGGTTCACTAATCACGAATTTGAATTCAGAATTGGTCTCTCCAGGACCATCGTCAACTTCATTTTTTAAAATACGACTCTGGAAATTTAATTACATTTTTTGCAAGCTTTTATGAGTACTGTACTGCCTCAGCCCGAATCATATTCAGACGTTTTGTCTCGAGAAATTCATCTTCAGTGTATTCGTTCCAAATTTATCTAAACTTTTTATTTAGATTTCTTTGTTTATTGAATTATCGTACACTGTAAGTGTCGTTAGACCCTGCGAAATCCGTCTAGTTATTTAAACTATTACCACCACGCGTTACAATAAAACATTTATTATTATTAACTATTACCATCACTTGGTCATACATAACTCAATAAGTTGTTGCGTCAAAATTAAAACATTATTACAATTTTAATTTTACTGTAACAAATTATTTCTTAAAAATGCATATAAACAACCAAATGCCAACTGAATATTATTCTTTAAAAAAAATTCAGTAAATGTTCAAAAACATTTTCGTTTTGACAAAGGTTGAAAATGAAGATCAGCGTAATATTATCGGAATTTATTATATCTGTAACCGCAACTGTGAAAGAGCACGTCAGATGTATTTGTATGAATATCCTGTAAAAAATAGAATGGAATTTGTTTGAATTTTGAGCACTCGAGAAGCCTAGAAATAACTATGGACACGGGAATAAAACTAATAATTTTTTATTTTAATACGTGGTGGTAATAGTTTAAATAACTAGATGGATTTCACAGGGTCTAACGACACTTACAGTTTACGATAATTCAATAAACAAAGAAATCTAAATAAAAAATTTAGATAAATTTGGAACGAATGCACTGAAGATGTATTTTTCGAGACAAAACGTCTGAATTTGGTTCGGGCTGAGACAGTACAGTATTGGGGGTCATGAAGGTTGGCAAAAAATGTAATAAAATTTCAAGTCGTATTTAAAAAAATGAAGTTGATGATGGTCTGGAGAGACGAAACGTTACATATAAAAATTGATTATGCCATTCGATAGAGGGCAAAAAGTGGCCATGAGAAAGTGTTCTCCTTTTTTCAATATCACCTCAAACAAGGCTGAAATCAAACAAAATTTCGGTTTTTTCAAATATTTCGAAAACTAATCATGTATGCATCTTCAGATGGGTGGCTTTTTTAAAACAGGAATAGATAGACTTTTGAATGTATGGATCTTTGGATGTTAATATAACCTGCCTCACTAAATCCTACACAACAGAAAGGCTCTGTCGTAACTACGAACCCTAAATCTATGCTAGAAAATGTGAAAAATATTTTTTTTGTTATTTTTTCTCATACTTCGTCAATTTTTGCTATTTTTAACCTATTTTTTGAGGTTAAAAATACAACGTGATGTGTTAGCGCAATTCCGACAGTGGATTCGAATTCAGTTCGTCAAAATACCATAGGATATACTAGTGTGGTCAAAACCATATGACACTTTTTTTGTGTCGCTGTGTTTATATATGAAGTGACAAGAAGAAGTTACTAGGATGGAATTCTAAATATTTCATATATAAATTAACGGAGTTTTTGAGAGATGGCTGTAATTAATTATTGTGGAGTGAATATTATTTAACAATTATTAAAAAAAAAAATCCAGTTACCCCAGTTATTACTACCCCCAACTCAAAAGAAGTCAATTACAGAGCTCCCAGCTCCTTACAAAGCCGTTCCAACGCATCCACCGGCAACGGTGCTTCCCGGGATTAGATTATTCCCGGCCGCGATAATTACCTGACTATTACGTAATCTAGTGTGCCGAAGTAAGAAGTGCGCCGCCATTGTGCATGCACCCTGCATCCGACCCCTCCCCACCCCTCGCCGTCCTGCACCAGGGCGACGACGGGCGATGCTCGTTGAATATGTAATAAGTGCCTCATTTGGTTAATCCTAGGCGTGCCGTGCCTTTGTTTATTTTGCCGGGCTGCCTATGGGAGCCGGGGCGGATCCCGCTGGCTTCGTCTTCCACGCGTTTACCACGGACGTGAGGCTTGTTTGGGAGCGACGAGTCGATCACCTCTGCAGAGCTGTCTGTCTTGCAGCTCAAGTGGTTCGGTTGATCGACACTTGGAGGTTTCATAAAGACCATAATTTATTCAGGGAGGTCCTTCGGTACGTCCCAATAGTTTTATATAATATTCACAATTATTAATTTTTGACAACAAAGAATCAACAACTGCTTTAGTAAAAAAGAATGCAAATATAGCCAAATTCCCCAAACTGACACCTTCCTTAAAAAAAGCTCTAGATGTTCTGAGTTTAAAATAAATATTAAGAGGAAGTTTCATTGTTTTTTTCTATGTCAGATATGCACAGATTTGTAGTCACTCTCTATCAGTAAATACAAAGTAGTGATCTGTACTAGTAGGGAATGAGAAGAAGTAACAATTTAGAAACGACATATACAGGGTTAGAACTATTTAAAGGGAGACTACAGGGATATCGGAAACCGTTAGTCATAGACGGTGGCTCAAATTACAAAAAAGTTGCACAATTATGGGGGGAGTGTTTTGGTGAAAACAGATCCAAGATATCTTCGATAGTTTCCGAGATATCTCGAAAAAAGTGAAAATATCGATTTTCGATTTTTCGTTATAACTCATTTGTTTTTTAAGATAGCGTCACGAAGTTTTGTATCTAGGCATTATCCAACATGGCGATTTCAATGGTGAGTTCAGATTTTTTCTATCTTGTTTCAGAGTCGCGACAGTCAACTTTTTTTTTCTTATGGACGCCATACTGGTTCTCCTCGTAGATGGATAAAGAAAAAAAATACGATTTCAACGTTGTATCACGCTTTACAAAAATATCCTGTCTGCCTGCAGCAATTTGAATTTCTTTTTAATTTTTCTGAAATAGTAGGCTCATATCCGAATTGTCGTTTTCTTTAATATAAAACATGAAATGTAAAATATTATTACTGTTACGATGTTGTTCTGTATCAAACAATAAATACCTAAAATATGAAGTAACTAAAACAAACCTTTTATCATAAAAAGCAAATTAATCTCAAAACAAAAACAAATTAAAAAACTCAGTGTAAGATATGTTCAAAATGATTTCCTTCATTATTAATACAAAGTCTCACTCTTTCAGAAATGCACTGGGTAGCCGCTCGAATTTGTTCGGGAGTCATGGACAAAATTTCTTGAGTAATTCTGTTGCGAAGCTCATCTACAATGTTCATGGTGGTTCGATAAACATAATCCTTTAGGACACCCCAAAAAAAATAATATATAGGATTCATGTCCGGAGTTCTGGCCGGCCAATTAATGGGTCCGTCTCTCCCAATCCACTGTTCACCGAATCTGTTATTTAAAAATTGTTCCACTTGCAAGGTACTATGTGCTGGAGCACCATCATGCCGATACCAGCATTCCAAATAACGCATAACTGGCAATGTTTGGAGAAATTCCTCTATATAATTTTGTAAAAGGTCCAAGTACTTAGGCCCATTTAATGTACCATCTATGAAGTAGGGTCCAATTATCCGGTCATTCAGTAAGCCACACCAAACATTAACGCTAAATCTAATTTGATGTCTAGACTCATGTTTCAAATACGGATTAGTATTTGCCCAATGATGGTGATTTTTTCTGTTAAATAAACCATTGTTGGTAAACGTTGATTCATCAGACCACAACACTTTTGTTGGGAATTGAGGACCTTCTATTAATTTTGCAGAAAACCAGTTGCAAAAGTTCATTCTCCTTTGATGATCGTCCGGTCGTAATCCTTGTACTATTGTAAATTTGTAATCATGAAACTTATGCTTTCTTAAANTTTTTTTTTAAAATCGTAGCGCAATTGTTTATAAATATTAAGACTTGAATTTTTCGCAAAATAAAGTTTACGACGTAAACTACGATTTCTCGTGAATTGCATTGAAAAATGTGGAAAATTAACTACTCACGAGCCCTTTAAAGAGAAGGTACTCGCTAAGTAAACTGTCCGGCGGCCGGCGGCGTGGTGGTGGGGGAAGTGCGCGCTGTAAATTTTGCAATATCTCGGCTTCTATTCATCGTAGAAACTAGTAATGGGCAAAACGATTCATTTTGATGTTTCGAATCAAATGACTCATTTCAAAGATGAGAGTCGAAATTGGGAGCCGACTCTTCCGGCTCCCAACTCCCATGGTAGATGTCGAATCGCCAAGTTCGTAATTCGCATAATCACGGTGGCCCGTCTCGGAACTGACGGAAATAACGGAATCTGGACCGATTGACGAATTTTGTTGATCTTGAGCTTGACCGATAATTCGATTACATATTTGTTTACTGAAACAACTGACTAAAATTGAAATTAGTTCTTCCACTGCAGTCTAGGGTTACGTACTTAGTTCTTTCACTGAAATTTGTTGTCAAGGGTATAGTACTTATTCGTATGCAATACAAAAATGCGAATGAATGCGTCGATAAAGCATATATTCTCTTCAAACGTTTACAAATACAAACGCAAACCGTTTGCTACCGTTTTTCCCTGTAGATTGTGGCCATTGTTGCCCACACTCTTTACTCCCTATCAGTATCAAACGACTTGCAAATCTTTAAATATCAGTGATCACAGGCACAGCTACACGCCGATCCAAATCGCAAAACGAATCTGACTCACATCTGATTCTCAGCCCTGGTGGTTCACTAGCCAACACTAGTAGAAACTTATTATTGTTTTTAAACTCGGGTAGGTAGCTCGACGAAAAAATAACAATGGGCATATTTACGAATTCGTAGAATAGCCCTGAACCCCAGAAAAAATGCATCTGTTATAATTAATTTTTTTTTNCCTCATTTGGTTAATCCTAGGCGTGCCGTGCCTTTGTTTATTTTGCCGGGCTGCCTATGGGAGCCGGGTCGGATCCCGCTGGCTTCGTCTTCCACGCGTTTACCACGGACGTGAGGCTTGTTTGGGAGCGACGAGTCGATCACCTCTGCAGAGCTGTCTGTCTTGCAGCTCAAGTGGTTCGGTTGATCGACACTTGGAGGTTTCATAAAGACCATAATTTATTCAGGGAGGTCCT
This sequence comes from Anoplophora glabripennis, assembly GCF_000390285.2. Lineage (NCBI taxonomy): Eukaryota > Metazoa > Arthropoda > Insecta > Coleoptera > Cerambycidae > Anoplophora > Anoplophora glabripennis. The sequence goes on along the minus strand of NW_019416586.1, from coordinate 223,544 downwards.
TCAGTACGTCCCAATAGTTAGTAGATAATATTTACAATTATTCATTTTTGACATCAAAGAATCAACAACTGCTTTAGTAAAAAAGAATGCAAATATAGCCAAATTCCCCAAACTGACACCTTCCTTAAAAAAAGCTCTGGATGTTCTAACAGATCTGAGTTTAAAATAAATATTAAGAGGAAGTTTCATTGTTTTTTTCTATGTCAGATATGCACAGATTTGTAGTCACTCTCTATCAGTAAATACAAAGTAGTGATCTGTACTAGTAGGGAATGAGAAGAAGTAACAATTTAGAAACGACATATACAGGGTTAGAACTATTTAAAGGGAGACTACAGGGATATCGGAAACTGTTAGTTGAGGATCTTCTATTAATTTTGCAGAAAACCAGTTGCAAAAGTTCATTCTCCTTTGATGATCGTCCGGTCGTAATCCTTGTACTATTGTAAATTTGTAATCATGAAACTTATGCTTTCTTAAAATTTTAGAAACTCCTCTTTGTGGCAAACCACATTCCTTAGCAATTGCAGTTGTGGAAGTTTCTGGGTTAATATAAACTTGAGCAAGCACATTCACTTCACTAGGTGTAGCGTTTATGTGGTAGGTACTTGCCTCTCTTTTTTTTTCAAAATTACCATTTTCCGTAATACATCTGTCCAATTTCTGGAAAAAGATACAATTTGGCTGCATTCGTTCTGGACATTGTTGCAGTTGCAAATATTGTTGAGATGCCGTTCTGGCGTTCCTATTTGCACGTATGTATGTATGTATCGTACCTGTCCTTTCTTTCCGACAATAAAAATCTCATTTTTAATTTAATAAATAAGTTACTTATTATTATACAGGGCACAGGTGGCACACAAAGCTCAAATCTAACTGTCATAACAAAGTAACAAATTATTTGACAATTCGGGCATCAGCCTACTATTTCGGAAAAATTAAAAAGAAATTCAAATTGCCTCAGGCAGACAGGATATTTTTGTAAAGCGTGTAGGCCAGTCATTATAGCTTTTTTTCGGGAAGAAAATACTATTAGAAGTTTCTCTGCGGAATATTGTTCAGAAACGTGTTATAAACAAAATATCAAAAAATCAACTCGAGACTAGTTGGGAAACTTTNGCTGTAATTAATTATTGTGGAGTGAATATTATTTAACAATTATTAAAAAAAAAAATCCAGTTACCCCAGTTATTACTACCCCCAACTCAAAAGAAGTCAATTACAGAGCTCCCAGCTCCTTACAAAGCCGTTCCAACGCATCCACCGGCAACGGTGCTTCCCGGGATTAGATTATTCCCGGCCGCGATAATTACCTGACTATTACGTAATCTAGTGTGCCGAAGTAAGAAGTGCGCCGCCATTGTGCATGCACCCTGCATCCGACCCCTCCCCACCCCTCGCCCTCCTGCACCAGGGCGACGACGGGCGATGCTCGTTGAATATGTAATAAGTGCCTCATTTGGTTAATCCTAGGCGTGCCGTGCCTTTGTTTATTTTGCCGGGCTGCCTATGGGAGCCGGGTCGGATCCCGCTGGCTTCGTCTTCCACGCGTTTACCACGGACGTGAGGCTTGTTTGGGAGCGACGAGTCGATCACCTCTGCAGAGCTGTCTGTCTTGCAGCTCAAGTGGTTCGGTTGATCGACACTTGGAGGTTTCATAAAGACCATAATTTATTCAGGGAGGTCCTTCAGTACGTCCCAATAGTTAGTAGATAATATTTACAATTATTCATTTTTGACATCAAAGAATCAACAACTGCTTTAGTAAAAAAGAATGCAAATATAGCCAAATTCCCCAAACTGACACCTTCCTTAAAAAAAGCTCTGGATGTTCTAACAGATCTGAGTTTAAAATAAATATTAAGAGGAAGTTTCATTGTTTTTTTCTATGTCAGATATGCACAGATTTGTAGTCACTCTCTATCAGTAAATACAAAGTAGTGTTCTGTGCTAGTAGGCAATGAGAAGTAACAATTTAGAAGCGACATATACAGTTGCACAATTATGGGGCGAATGTTTTGGTGAAAACAGATCCAAGATATCTTCGATAGTTTCTGAGATGTCTCGAAAAAAGTGAAAATATCGATTTTCTATTTTTCGTTATAACTCATTTGTTTTTTAAGATCACGTTTTGTATCTAGGCATTATCCAACATGGCGATTTCAATGGTGAGTTCAGATTTTTTCTATCTTCCATTGTTTCACAGTCGCGATAGTCAACTTTTTTTCTTATGGACGCCATATTGGTCCTCCTCATGGATGGATAAAGAAAAAAAAATACGATTTCAACGATGTTTCACGCTTTACAAAAATATCCTGTCTGCCTGCAGCAATTTGAATTTCTTTTTAATTTTTCGGGCATCAGCCTACTATCTCAGAAAAATAAAAAAGAAATTCAAATTGCTGCAGGCAGACAGGATATTTTTGTAAAGCGTGATACATCGTTGAATTCGTATTTTTTTTTCTTTATCTATCCATGAGAAGAACCAATATGGCCTCCATAAGAAAGAAGTTGACTATCGCGACTCTGAAACAATAGAAGATAGAAAAAATTTGAACTCACCATTGAAATCGCCATGATGGATAATGCCTAGATACAAAATTTCATGACGCTATCTTAAAAAACAAATGAGTTATAACGAAAAATAGAAAATCGATATTTTCACTTTTTTCGAGATATCTCAGAAACTATGGAAGATATCCTGGACCTGTTTTCACCAAAAACTCGCCCCATAATTGTACAACTTTTTTGTAATTTGGGCCACCTGTATGACTAACGGTTTCCGATATCTCTGTAGTCTCCCTTTAAACAGTTCTAACCCTGTATTTTGCAGGTTATATCTCACCTACACTCTATAGCGTATTTTGCTCTTTTTACCGCCCTTAGTGATCATAATAAACATATGCATCTCATTGGTCAACGACCCACTTTACCCCANGGCCTCCATAAGAAAGAAGTTGACTATCGCGACTCTGAAACAATAGAAGATAGAAAAAATTTGAACTCACCATTGAAATCGCCATGATGGATAATGCCTAGATACAAAATTTCATGACGCTATCTTAAAAAACAAATGAGTTATAACGAAAAATAGAAAATCGATATTTTCACTTTTTTCGAGATATCTCAGAAACTATGGAAGATATCCTGGACCTGTTTTCACCAAAAACTCGCCCCATAATTGTACAACTTTTTTGTAATTTGGGCCACCTGTATGACTAACGGTTTCCGATATCCCTGTAGTCTCCCTTTAAACAGTTCTAACCTTGTATTTTGCAGGTTATATCTCACCCACACTCTATAGCGTATTTTGCTCTTTTTACCGCCCTTAGTGATCATAATAAACATATGCATCTCATTGGTCAACGACCCACTTTACCCCAAGCAGTAAAAACACTTGGTTTTCCGTGGGCCGAGATCGATGCGAAATTAAACAATTTTAAGTGGATTTTCCGATGCCCGCCCACGTGGAAAGTACGCACCGGACTTCAATAGCGCCAGCCGAAATCGGCTTGCACTTCTTCTCCATCGGCGGCCACTAGAATCCTAGCCCGGCATTCCTGAGATTGTTTTACTATTCATAACCCCGCGCAGCAATCGGGTTTTTGCAAAATCATGCATACAATATTTTACATCGAGTGGGGCATTTCCATTCCATTACACTTCGCCATTCGAGAATCTGGATCATAGTCGAGGAGCAACGGGAAAGCTGCGGAAGTTTCCAACATCCAGGATTTACTTTAGCGTTCTTTTAATGTCACCCTCCAATAGCTACGTAATTGGAAACGTGCGTGAAATTTTAATTCAACTTAGAGGTTGGTAAACAGATTCAATTATGAAATATTAAAATATTAGCCCTCAAAATTGGTACAAAATTTGTCGTATGCAGCAAAACATTTTCTCATTGGTTGTGACGTCACACCGTTCTATCATCACCACACGTCATATGTTGCTTTGTCGGTTACTAATCTACATCTCATTTCTTTTGCGATAATAAGCAATATTTAATGGTTTTTGTAATCTTTATTAACAATAATGACAATAAATTTCTAATGGTACCTGATGATATGTCTATTCTGGATGTAACTACTTTGAACTTGAGTTTATGAGTCAAAAAAAAATAGGTAAGAACGTGTATTCTTAGTTTAATTTTAATAATCATCCTTTTAAATCTAAGTTTGATGGCTTGTGGCTTACAAGTGTTTTTAACTATGGCAATTTGTAGCCGGTTGCCTAAATATGTGACGTCACAATAAAAGAGTCTATTCTATTGTACGTATAACGTTACTTACCCCTGATTCAGGTGCATATAGTCTAACAATAGTAGTCTAACAATAACAATTCTATGAAAAAGCTATGGCGACATTAGACAAAGTAAAATTATACCAGAGTACAATTTCACAAGCACAAAATAACAACGAAATGATTGTAAATGAAGTAAATCAAAATTTGTTAAGTGTTATGTCAAGTCTATCTTTAAATACTGAATTATATTAGTATAAAATATTTGTTCAAATAACAACATTATTGTTCAATTGTTGCAAACACTCGACAGTTTTTCTTGTGTAAATGTATCTGGAAAATTACTAACTTCGCTTGGCTCGAATCGCTTTGTAGCTCAAAAATAATAAAATAAAAGATTGCAAGCTCCATAATCATGAAATATCCGGACTACTTCTATTCCACGCAGAAAGGCCCACCAAAAACATTCCGATCGAACTACCCCTGAGCCCAGCGGTCGCCACTGAAAGCAGGTAAAATAATTTTATGATGCGAACTTTTAAATTGGTAACATGACAGTTGACAAGGGCTGTGGCCCAAGAAGTTTTCTATCTCATTGTCGTGCATGTCACTGGTTGTTACAATCGAAATGCACACATATTTTTTCTAGGCACAAAAAATTCTAAATAAAAATGGGGGCTTCATTTTTCTGGTACTATTGGATAAGTAAATAAATGAAATGTGTGGAATGTGCCGATTGAAGTAGATCGTCATTTGTTTCTTCATGGGCTCATGGTTTGCTTTATAAGTTATAACAATTTCATATCACAGCCAACTATTTTGAAAGCATTTAAATAATATGCCACAAGTGACTGAGGAAAAAATAGAGCAGTTTAACAAACATAAACGTCTCAATTATACAATTGCCGAAAGTTTTTTTTACATTAATTAACTCGAATTTTCGCTCATCTTCTTTTCCTTCTGTTGAAGTGAATTAAATAAGGAAGTGACAAATCTGGGGTGCAGGCGAAACTTAGACTTAAAAATGAATCTTTTGTGTAAGGTTCCTTTGAATTGCAATTGGGTATAAGTTATGTACGTGCTCCCTGACTATGGAGTTCCGTAGGAGAGCAACAAGAATTTACTTGAAAAGATTGGACGAGCCAGTCACGAGGAGATTTTTCATATTGTGAATTGTGATAAGAGTTAAGATTTATTACATTCGGGGGGCGGTCGTTTTAATATAAACTTTCAGCTTTGAAAGCTCTTTGTTACTGCTCTATTCTGGATACGGTTATTTGAATATTTTCCTCATTTTTTCCTACAGCTTCATTATTTATTACTTCTGCTTGTCCATTCAATATATTTTACGGCGACGACGACAAAAATGGCGTCACGTGCGTCCAGGCATCACAATGGGTATGTTTATTATAAGCGACAAAAATATAACTCGGCAAAAATATTTTCGTCAGCTGAAACGGACTCGTACATAAAAAGTAATGGAAAAATCACAAATGGTACTAGTACAAATTGGAATTTAAATCGATATCGCCAACATGGAAAAATACGTTTTATAGTGCTTTTTATGAATCGAACTTTTATTTATTTATTTATTTAGAAATACAATATCCAACCATACAAGCTCCAAATTACAGGGTAAAGTCAAACAGAAAAACAAAACCTAAATAAAAAATAAAGAAATGAAAATCTAAAACTAACTGTAGAGGCATAAATAATGCACCATAAAATGACAATCAAAATACAAAAATACAGAAGACCTTACGTGCGACACATTAACAAACAAATAAAAAAGATAAAGTAGATGGTCCATTTTAATCTATACACCCTTTCTCCGTACCTAAGCGAGATACGGAAAATTGGTTCAGACTAAAGTTGTTCAGGACAATGGGGATCACCTATCTGCGCAACTAGCTTTCACCTTGAGATTCATTTTCAAGGTCATTTGTACGTCACTGTTTTTTTTTTAAATAGGAACTCCTATTTTCGACGCTGCATTCGAAGAGGTGGAAATTTTACGTCCGAAATGATATTTTCAAGTTTGTTTTCGTGACGTCGAGAAGGTCAATTCAAGGTCAAACGCTAAAAACTGCCCGGTAGCTGTTTATTTGAGCTTTCTGGCGGAATAAACGATATAAAGGTACCTTTGTAGGAAATATCAAACTCAAATGTGACAATGACCTTAACAACGTTGACCTTGAGATAATTTTGAATTTCATTTGAATGTCAGTGTTTTTTTAATGGAAAACTTTGTTTTTGACACTGGATTAAAAAAAGTGAAAAATTTAACGTCAGAATTGATATTTTAATTGTTGTTGTTCTGACCTTGAGAAGTTCAAATGTTCGAAATTTACTTGCTAGAGTATTTAATTTTTTGGGCAGATTTAACGTTGTGAAGGTACTTTTATAAGGCAGAACAAATTCAAATTTGACAAGGACCTTGACCTTAAGGTAAATTTTGAAGGCCATTTGAGGGTCCAAGTTTTTTTTGACACTGGAATCGAAACGAGCATAAAATGTCAATATGATTGAGATAATGAAATGTTAATCGAAATCAAACAGACTTACGAAAAAGAAAAATATCAATTACGTAATTACTTACACATATTTCAAATAAACAGCACTTTTTTAGCATTTGACCTTCAATTGACCTTCTCGAGTTCACGAACACAAACTTGAAATTATTATCATTTCGGACGTAAAATATCTCTTTTCGCATCAGCTGCTAAAAATAGAGGTCTCTATTTAAAAAAAAGCACCGACCTTCAAATACACGAAATAATTAGCGTCAAACGTAAAACCAAGGTCAGTCAAATGTTTCACTAGATTTAAAAAACTATTTAAGGTTATCTGCATAGAGTAACTGACATTAAGATATTTAGTTAGATCATTAATAAAAACGACGAATAAGAGTGGCCCCAGAATTAATCCATGGGGAACCCATGAATATTTATAAAATTTATCTGATTGGAAGCCTCGATACTAAACAAACTGGCACTGAAATAAATCTTTAAAAAAGTGACGGAGTTTAGCCTACTAGATCATTTAAATGGGCTTTTATGGTATAAGTGGCAACTTATATAAGGATGAAAAGAAAACACAGAAATTACTGAAATCACGTAGGTGTTCCGCAAGGATCTATATTAGGACCAGTATTATATGTGTTGTGTATGAATGACAAATACTTTTTTATCCGTTCAGTTTACTATCTATGCTGACGAAATATCTGTAACTGTGTCCAATAAATTTGACGAATTGCTAATATGTAATAATGTAATGAATAACTTGGGAGTATGGTTTCAAATGAACAGTATTCATTGCAATACACAGAAAATGTTTACAATAAAACGGGAATCTTATAAACAAATATAGACTTGACGATTATTTTCACGTAAAATGGTTTTTATCGATAGTATTGTTTTGTTCATATTTACTGTATTTGTCAGATTTACTATATTTGTTTTGTTCGGCAGTAAATGTGGTATTTTACTTAACTATTCTTTTTTTTTTGTTATACGTCGTACAAAGAGACGCAAGAGACAAGACTTCAGACCCACTCAATGAACATATTCCCGAGTAGTGGTCCACCTCTGCCGCATAACCGCTTCCCCGATGGAGATAACAAATACAGCGTGCGATATTGCCGACTGAGATGTTCCAATGCCACCTCCGGGAGCAGTTATGCAAAAGTCGGGACCGAAGCTACCGAGTTGCACGGTTATGATGAGGCCACCGTGAGGGCAGGTGAGTGCCCTCCCCTCACCACGTCAGGCCGCAGGACGCTTTGATCTCCGCTGTCTGGCCTGGCAGGTACATTATGAATGGTCAGGTTCCGGTTCCGGTTTTAATGTTTGGGAATATGTGGGTCGACAGTCTATCTTGTTCTCCCCAGGGCTTTAGGCAAGGTCGAGGAAACTGGAGGGACTTATTTTTCCTCGAACGTTAATTTAGATTTGTAATACGTTTGCATCACGAACTATCAAACAGATATATCTTTTTCATCTGTTTCAGAGAAATTAGTTTTGTTTCTTTCTGTTTTTGTAGCAGCAAAAATAACTTCTTTAAAATAATTGCATTCGATGTTGTACTAGACTTGGTATAAGGCTATCGACAATGCCACAAACATCATTCTCGAGCAACGCCACAACAGGATCTTGTTCACGGATTAGAACTATGTCTCGATTGAAATGGACAAACCTTCGATAAAGTACGCCTACTAGAAGAGGCAAATGAATTACAAACTAAGAAGTAATACTTAAGCAGTAGACGTAATAATTAAGTTAAAAAAAAGAATTGAGTCGTTGCGGAATCAAGAGGTTGAAAGAGACGTGGTCAAAAGATCGAAAGTGTTGCTCTACATTTTTTTATTTTCAGAGATTAAATAATATAAAAACATATTCACTAATAATAAAACTACACCAAAAAATGAACAAAATTACAAAACTACTAATTGTATTAAAAATATATAGTTGCCAATGAATAAAAGCAATAATAAAAGAGAACAAAATACAAACAATTCATTACTAAAAAAGATGCGATTATTAATGAACAAAAAAACAACATACGAATATAAATTTTGATAAACCAACAAGGGACACAAGATATCAGCTATTATAGTTGAACTATGACAGCAAACAACCCCTATCCAAAGCTTTTAAGAATCTAAAAACAACTTCACGTCATCCGAATAGATTAAAGAATTAAAATTAAGTATTTTGTTAGATCATTAATAAAACTAACGAACTAAAGCGGTCCAAGAATTGACCCTTAGGGAATCCCTGAATAATAATAAAATTTATCTGAATGGAAGCCACGATACTGCACAAATTGGTATCTGTTACTGAAATAATACTTAAAGACAACGGAGCGGAGGGAGATACCATATTATTTTAGTTTCGCTGTTAATTACAATCAAGTCGATCGAATGTTTTTGAAGTATCAGTATACAGAGTGATTCACAAATGACGCCCAAAAATGAAACCTTGTATTCTTTGGTGTTTTCATCTAGGACGCTTCGTTAAAAAGATACAGGGTGCTAAATTTCAAAAAATATTTTTAATTTTTTTAAATTATTTAAAATCTAGTAAGTGAAATAATTTAAAATTAGGCACATGTATTTACGTATACATTGTCCAAATCTGACGGCTTTTCTGAAAATTTACATGCTCCAGTGGCGGAGATACAGGGTATCAGTGGCATATTTTTTTAAATAAAATAGTACACCACTGCTTTACGGTAACAACCATGATATTTTCGGATTCGTCTTTCAATTTTCTACAAATTACTACTCTCTTATGTATGTCGAAAAAGCCTTATTTTCGAGTAAAACTTAAAAACGATCTGAGAACACACTTCGATAATCGAACAAATGCTTTTTTAAATTACATAGTGGGCTGCGATAGCAACTTTGACATTCTGAGCACTTAGAAGAAAGAATAAATAATGCTTTTCATCAGATTCAAGCAACAATAAATTTCGAACAAATTATATTTGATGTCGGGCCTGTGTTCGTGGAAATGGAGGTATTTTTGAGCATTCACTCAAATAAAATCATTAAAATTATGACTAATGTTATTAATTTCTTTATTCGAATAAATAACCGAATGATTAATGCTTGTCATGTCATTTAAGTAAAAGTGTTTATCAACTAATTAACCTGATTTATCGTATCCAAAGCTTTTAAGAAATACTAAACATCCATTAGCTTTTTAGTCTGCCGCTATCAGCACGAATATTCAGTTGCGAATCATTTTCCGTTGTTTCTATTATTTCCCGATATGTACTCTCTTCGCAGTAGTTTAATTATTAAATTGTTATTGTTAGTTTTCAGGTGCCAACTGATTATATTTATTTATGTTGTATAATATTTTATTTTACTTATGAAAATGCAAATTTTTGTCCAGACTGATGTTTATCACACGCTGTGTCATTCGTTGCGATGACCTAGCGTGAGCTGGATACTGGTAGTGTCATTCCTTGCTCCTGAACGAGAACCATAACAGCAGATTCCCGTACAGGTAGAAGAACAGATCTTAATGTTTGAACTAGCCTACTAGACTAGTGTCTCATATTCGAAAGTCTCATATCAAATTCTCTATTGGCGTCAATTGAGCTCAGATCGTGAAGGGTAGCCGGTCAAATCACGCAAATAACCGTTCATTTCCGCAGTCGCGGCATTCCAAATATATCTAGGCCATGAATTAAAGAAGGCCCGGAAAAGCGCTACAAATATAAACCAGTAGGCCGTTGATGGCAAATTGTTGCGAGTGTTTCCTCCGGGGAGGATGAAGATAAGTAGGCCGGGGACGGTGGGCCTAAGCGTACGACTCGGCCGCTAGCCGCCGCCACGCCGCCGTATTGATCGGCCCCTAAGCTTCCTCCGCGCTCCCTCCGGAGGTGCTTCTCCAGGACCAAGGGCACACTTTTTCCCACCCGAATTGCGTAGACTCGATTTGCAACGCCGGAAACGAATGGAGGTCACTTTTGTTTCAGTGGTTGATTCATTTTTTACCGTTTTCCGTCGCGCCTAATTAGTCCTTTGTTTATTTTCACTCCGCTAAGTCACACCTTTGCAAATTCAAACAGTGAAAATGTTACTGTAAAGACAAAGACGTAGAAAGTTAAAAAATAAGAATACCTACAAGCAAGCTCTTAGATGTTCAATTAAGAATCATTTGCAACCTGGGACAGGGGCTACCTGCTGGAGGTTTTTCCTTGCTGTGCCCAGTGAACATTTTTAGGCGGAGCTACCTCAGACGCAAACTTAATCGTGTCGATCTGTACATTCTGTGTATTTTAAAGCTACGTTCATTATCTTCCATGCGATTTATACAACCTTTTTGAACCTACTACGAATGAGGATTACGTATTTACTAAATGTGTTATTTTAAAATGGAACGTTTCTGTAATACGACATACTTCTGTGACCCGTTTTCACTTCTCCGCCCTGTACAATGCCCTGAAACAGCAATCCAATTTAGTAACAAAAGAAAGACGAAAGTTAAAGACAACGTCTTCGTTATTCCGCTGGTGCACTATTCAAGAAATTGGACAGACCCCGACAATTATACATCCCACACGGCGTCATGGCCACGTACGATCCGGTCAAGCGATTCAAGAAACGCGGAACCGCGGTTTTTGCCACGTCGCCGACATGTATCTGACATTAAAACTTCCAGATACCGCTTTGTTATTTTTATTGAAGGCGAAGCCGAAGCTGCAACTTTAGTCGGTCTCGTTGCCGACTGTTGTCTTTCGACCTGCCTTCCTTTTGTCTCGGTAGTGTATCGGATTCCTTCTAATAGGATAATTGCAAAGCCCGGAACGATTGTTCTCTGTCGCCGTCAGGTTACAGGACCAGACATGAAAACACATTAGAGTCGACGCCATTTTTGATCAGTATTCAGGTGAAAACAAAGATAGTGATGATTAAAATCTATGATCACTGGTATTTTACGGTACTTAATTGACAATTAGAAACAGTTGACGGCGTCATAGTTTACTCCGTTAACAACAGATGTCTCGCTTTCTATCCAATAGGCAATAGATGTCGTTTTATAGTTCACAGACATCAAATACTTGTCGTTTTATATTATTTCTCCTCTAAATTTCTTTGAATAAATTTTTGTAAAAGCAAAGCAGCTACTTTTAGTTTGTATGCAAATTATTAGACCTGACGAGGCAGTAAGGAAAGGACGAAACTTTAGAATTTAGAAATAATTTATGAGAATGTTAGTGATTTTGTTATAGCGAGAAAATTGGGATAATATCCAGTCAAAGACAGATATAGAAGAATCATATTCATTATTTTTAAATGTACTTAACACTACTATAAAAAATTCAGCCCCTAGAATAGTTTTTTTTCCTGCAATATCAGGAATCTTCTCTGCCAGGTTATATTTTGCATATTTAGATTTCCGATACCGAACAACATTGTTTGATTTCATTATATACAAAATTTTTTTGAATTTGTTTGAACTAAATATCCTTACAATAGTATGACTGTAATAGTAGGTGTTTTTTACCACTGATGTTCACCTTCTTGAAAAAATACTACAATGAATTCGAAGAAAAGCCAAAAATTGTAGACAAGAAAAATTTCGACAAAAAAATAAATTGTTTCCATGCAGCTGAAAATGAAAGATGTTCCTCATTGAAATTCAAGGGAAGTTCCTTTTTTTTAATGATTAGATATGCAGAAAACAAGGAAATGAAGCAGTGTAAAAAAATATAAATCCAAAAAACAAAACATGCTTTATAACAATATGTATTTTATTTATTAGTTCTGGGATTTTGATTTTATTTTAAAGGTAACACAGCCACACACAAAAAAAAAGTTGTGTATACTTTTTATGCGACATATATTTTACGTAGTAATTTGGCCTCTTGAACACGAATCTGGGGTCAGAATTAGCCCATCACGTCACAGTTTTTTCCTAACCTCAAAAAACTTGTGAAAAATAGTAAAAACTGATGAAAATTTACTGGGAAAATTTGGAAAAAAATTTATTTCCACATCAAATAGTACATTTTTATGTAAAAGACTCTGCTGAATTCAAATCCACTGTCAGAATTGAGCTAGAACGTGTGGTTTTTTTCCTAACCTCAAAAAACCGAGCAGGAATCGCTATTTCCAAATTCTGAGCGGATTTTGACCAGATTTTGTATAAAGGGGTTTTTTGGGTCGCTGATTACGAATATGAATTCACATTATAAAAATTCAAGATGGTTGATCCAATACGGCGGGTGTACTTTTTTGAAATCCACCGATTTCAGTAAAATTTGGCATCATAAGGATTGCTGGTTGATCTCATCTCTTGATTAGTCACACATCTGGAGCCAGATTTTCATAAATCAAGGTAAAAGATTCCACTCCGTCTAAAAATGTGACTTCGCTTAAAAAAATGACTTAAGGACTCTACACATGTAATGATGTGTAGTATGATGTGCTTGTTTCCATGGGACCAGACAAAAAAGTTTCTACTTTATTCTTTCATTTATTTAGTCGTGCATGGGCTTATGGTTTTCCAATCAGATTTTTTTAACTACTATGCAGTTTTCCTATGGCATTTAGATGCTTTTATTTCTCAATAATTTTAAAGTTCAAGGAAAATGACACATTACTCCACACAGCACATCACTGCATCTGCTTATGCCTTCAATCTAAAAATGTGACTTTGCCGAAAAAATGCCGCCTACTCGGCCTAAAATTATGACTCTTGCCTACAAATTTTACCGTCAGCAGTTTTTGAGTAATCATAAGAAATTCAACGGAAAAAAATTTGTAAATTTTTGCTTTTTTAAAAAAGGCTTCGGTACTTCAGAAGTACTTACTTTTTTTGGTAATTTCATCATAAAGCTCTTTTAGATAATTTAATTCTCTTCAATTTGAGCGTTTCCGGAGCCTTGAACGATTATTTGCCGCCTTGTTATCGTCGATCAAAGCAAAAAAATCATTTTTGACTTTGGCAATCAATTACTCGGAAAATAATGGTCGTACAGAAAATCCAAGCTGGGTTTGGAAACTGCAAAGTGTTCTCTACAAGTCGTAATTATGAGTTTTTGATAAAAACAAATTTTTCAAAGTGAAAATGTTGGTTAGAAAAAAGGTAAAAAATTGGATGATTAGGGATATTTGAATAACTTGGCATAACTTCGCAGATAATGAGAAAACTAAACATATCGACTGTAACTTTTCAACCTCAAAGTGTCCTAAAGAAACCCTGATAATTTCAAAACGCTGCGATTTTTTTTCTGGTGCCCGGAATGTTTAAATTTGTCATTTTGCTGAAAATCGACGTAATAAGTAACTTTTCACTTTTTATTAATTTTTTTTAAGTTAAAAGTGTTTTTAGCAATAATCCATATTTTCTTCATTGAAAAACGTTCAAGATTCTAAAAAAAAAATGGAAAGAAATTTTTTTCATATTTCCTTACGTGTCTATTTTTTCAATTAATTTTTAACTTCAAATTATTTAAAAGATTTAATAATACTAAAACTTTAAAAAATATTTTTTATTATTTAATAATGAAAAAAAAAATAACAAGAAAGAACTTTTTATTAATTAAATGTGAGATATATTCATAAAATGCAATAGGATACTTATTTGGTAAAATATAAAAATATAATGGCTATAATTTGTTGAATTACGTACGTAATTTACTCGATAAGTCATGTTTATGTTGCCAATGTTAAATAAAGAAAAAAAAAATAGAAATATTTGGTTTATCCAACTATAATAGAGGCACTACTCATATCTTTTGCACAGCCTTGCACAACGTGTACTATCGAAAGATCCTTCCGCACCTTACGTCGTTACGGTCAACAATAACAGAAAATCGGTCTCTGCATTTTGGAAGCAAAAAATAAATTAGAAAAAGCAGTTTTGTCAAAGCTTAGCCAGAACCCCCAAAGACTAGCGCTGAAATAAGATTTCGATTGATTCCAATAGCACTACAACCAATTTATTTCAACGTTTTTAAATGTTTAAATAAAACCATTTTTTAATAAGCGGTTTATATTACGTATTTTTGATTTGCCCTCCCCTGGAAAAAATCCTGGTTACGCCCTTGAGACGTACCTACCATCAAAATATCTATAACATAGTTTTCCTATCAGATCACTAGCCACTTTTCCTTTTTTAAATTTAAAAACCTTCAATTTCTGGTGTTACATAAATTAATATCCTACTATTAAATTTGTTATTACTTTCTCATGCCATGAATAAAGAAAAAAAAATAATAATAAAAACTCCAATTTGTCTGTACTATGATAAATGTTTGAAGTCTCCTATCAGTGGCGTTCTTTACAAAAAGGAGCAAATCGCGTTTATCTAGGTATAACTTTGTACCTAAGTACTAGCTTTATTGTGTCATTTTTATTTTAATAAATTGATTACTTACTATTAATTAAATTATATGTAGGGATTGTTATGTACGCTGTTAAAATTTGCGGTCGGGGTATTATTATTATTAATTTAATGCACTGGCGGCAGCGTATCTGGACTGTCAGCGTGATGCGTTGCTTCCCGGTAAAAAATGCTAGCCGTGTCAGAGATGGCCGATTAAAATTGTAATTCCGGACTGAACCGTCACGTCCAGATTTAATTGTATCTGTTGTAGAATTTCATTTTTTACTTTTTATTAGGACAGATCGCTGTTAGGCGGCGAAAAAGCGTTCGGGGCAAAAACCCTGTCTGGAACACACATAAAACATAATTTTTCTGACAGATCATTACGTCGGACGGAATAACAACCCGGCGGCGTTGCCGGATCTGCAGCGCCTCGTTGCCAATCGGAAATTTCGGAATGACTTTAAATAGTTGGTACGTACACAGATTTAATGGGATTTATTCGCTGTTTAACATACATTTTCCGTATATGTTTCTCATGAAAAACGAAACATTTTTACAAAATCCGTTTTAGAATTTTGAGATCAAAACTGGTTTCGACTAAAAGTGGACCTACCTGTTCCGGAGATATCCGAAAACATCCAAAATTTTGTAAAATCGGTTTATTTTTTTTCTGGCTTTATTTGAAACCGAATTTTAAAATAAATTGCATATTTACATTGTCACTTGTTTCGCTCTATCCAATGGCGTCAACATTTTTGCCATCCGCTTTTTCGTTTTCGAGGGGTTAATTTTTATGACAAAATCTAAAGTAATTTTTAATTCTGAATTAGATGATATTAGTATTGTAATCGCTTAAAAAGGTTTTTAGCTTGTTTTAGTTATAATAATTTAAAAATTTTCCAGAGTACGGCTCTGAACGCTTTCAAAATATCTATTGGAGGAAGTCATAACAGTATAAAAGTCAATACAGCACAAAATATTCAAGATCCTAATGCTATCCCATCCTTATCTTGGACACACTGTATAGTACTTTATACAAAAATGAGAAACAGTTTTAACGACAGCAAAATGTTTTAATAAATGTCATCTTTATTTTTATTTTTTATTCAACCACCAGTAGCGCGGTAGAAGAGTACTGCTTATGAGCTAACGTTACTTTCTTTATATAATTTGTAATTATTTCACTTCAGTACTGTCTAAAAAAAATTGTCACTACTGATTGAAATTTGATTTTAGTCACCAAAAACTAACAGAGCCGTGCTGACATGTATGGAAATGGTCGATTATCTCCTAAAGTAAGATAGCTATCGAAAAAATCATAAGACACAAACGTCTTAGGGTTTTTTTTAAGTTGCTCTTTCTGTAACGAAACACCCTGTATATTATTCCATATTTAAATTTTTCTCGAAATTCTAAACAAAATTCGTGTAGCACATCATGCACCTAAATTAACCGTTTTCGAGATATCGAATTTAGAAGGTAATTTTTTACTACTTCCAAATTTATAAAAGAAAAAAGGCCCCAAATATGGATATTATTTAATTTCATTATCAGTTTTTTACAGAAAATGAAAGGGTTCATAAAAATGCATGAAACGAAATAATGTATTTTTTAATGAATGTCCTGGATAATTTAAAAGGACCCCGCACACACCTTATGGTAAAATTTCCTGAAAAATTAATATATGGTTCTTTTTTATTACTGATCAAAAGTCATTTATGGCCAAGAAGCTCCAAATACCCATCTGGAGGCGGTAGCGCCCACAAAATGGTCAAAAACAGTGAAAAATTGATTAATACTCAAATAAAACTTTTTTGACATATAATGTAGCAAATATAAATTTTTTGACATATGTATGTGCGTATGCGTGTATATTTTCTATAAACACACGAAATTCCATACAATTTTTTTTAATACACATGAATTTAAAACAAAATTTTTATCTTAATATTAACGATTTTTATTTATATGGTTTTACAGATTTACAAGTAAAATAATAGTCATAGTGAAACAATAATATACAGATTAAATATAAAATACAAATAGAAAATATGTACATATACAAATGTAAGAAGTAACTTAAAACCATATAAATAAAAATGGTTAATATTAAAATTAAAAAATTTTTTTGAAAAATTCATGTGTATTAAAAAAAATTGTATGGCCCAATGCTGTGTCAAATTTATCGGATTTTCCAACACATCTAACATGACATTCAAAAAATTTTCTTCATTTATAACGCTTACTGATCTTTCACTTTTTCGTCGATCTGTAACACCTCCAGTTTCCTGAAAACGCTGCAATGTTTTTGAAACGGCTGATTTAGAAATACGTTCCCGATCAGGATGCAATTAATGGAAAATATCCACAACTTCGTCTTCTACCACCATTAAAATTTCAGTACGCTTAAACACGCTTCACTTAAACATGATATTTTTCCAGAAAATTATTCACACTAAATGTATTTTTGATATGTGTTGTGCAGATAATCACTACTAGATAAAAGAAACAAAAAAAGGACGCGGCGTTGTCATGGAGCTATAAACTTTCAAAGGTAAGTTGATGAACTATAAACTTACAGACTAAAATATTTTTGTATAATTTATAACAAAATCATTTTCAAAGTTTGATATCTCGAAAACGTTTAAGTTTAGGTACATGATGTGCTATATGAATTTTGTTTACAATTTCAGGAAGAATTGAAATATGGAATAATATACAGGGTGTACCATTAAAGACACAGCATCTTTCTTTCGTCATGATTTTTTGACTGATATTGTACACTTACTGTTTATAAAACATATTTGCACGTACCTATTATGTCTCCCGGAATATTAATACACGTTGAAGGAAACATGGTAAATGAACCCCATTGGTTACAGTAAAAGTGACGGACCTGGTGACCCATTTTCAAGCAAAACCCCGCCGACGACGACTCTTCTTTTTCCGGCTAACTTTATTCTGAAATTAGCAGTGAATTACTGCCTGCGCAGAGCTTAATTAGCAAGTACAATGCAAGCACACCTCAATTGAATTAGCTGCAAATTGCTTTAGCTGCGTTTTCTGTATTTCGAAATTGCCATGCAACTCGCCTATCTGGAAACTTAACGGAAATTTTACGGTAACTATATACTGTGTAACATCCGGCCAATAGAAATAAATGCACGAACAATATTGATATTTATAACTGTTTAGTTTAAAAACAAATGTACAGAGCAAAATTGAGTAAATGGTTTAGACATTCATTAAAACAATAGAGAAAAAACAAAGCAACTGAATTAACATACCTATATTTGTTAAACATACAGGGTGATTCACAACTTATCCAAAAAAATTTGGGAATAGATGCGGCATGAGAAATGGAGTCAATATTGTAAAAAAATTTTTTGTAAAATCCTTATAGTTTCTGAGAAAAAAATTATTGAAGTTATAGCACATTAAACCACTACATATCTGGACAACTGTAGTCTCCAGCGTCATTCGCAATACGCGTGGAGAGCCATGTGACTCCTAATACTGAAATCCGTCATTGCGGTAGTTTTTACCTGTTATCTGTGGTATTTACATCAGTTTTTTAGTAGTTAGTGTCAAAAATGGCTCGCGTGTATAGCAACTCAGAATTGATGGATATCGTTTTAATTTATGGTGAAGCAAGACAACATTTGTATTATGGTGAAGTATTTGTGTTATGGTGAAGCAAGACATCATTTGTGTTAGTTCGTAGAAAGTGAGTAAGACGGACCCAAATGTGTTTACACGTGACTGGATAAATTTTGAACAATTGCTGTTGCAGCATCGGGTATGTCAAATGATTTTATTATTTAAAAACACAAATTAATTTTATTAATAATTAATAAAGGCAAAAGCATTTGAATTTGCCGATATAAAATAGGTACGATAAAATTCTATTTACATATTTCTTTCCTTGCGAAAGTTTTTGTCCGTTTTTATCACGCCGCCATACCGGTCGCATTGTGCGAGGTCAGGTTTTACAGTGGACCAGTTTCCAGTGCCGTGCAGAAGTGTATTTTTAAATCAATTTCGAACTGACCTTTTTGATTTTTTCTTTACAAAATATTGTATTTGTAAGGGTCCCCTGTACATCCAGATTTTTTTTTAGATAAGTTCTGAATCACCCTGTATAGATTTTATAAAATGTTCTAAAAACACAAATTTTAAACTATCTTGATGAAGAAAACTGTTTAATTCTTTGTAATACGGCTTAAGAAACAATTTTCCAACTATCGCCATGAACAAACTGGTATTAGAGAATATACTTGACCAAATCCAGTATTAATCTTTGTTATAGCAACAGTTGAAAGATTGTTTCTAAAGCCGTATTATAAATCAATGCAGGAATACCACAAGGATCAGTTCTTAGCCTGGTTTCAATTGTAATTTATGTCAACAATTTACTTTGTTGTGTGAATTATTCTGTTATCTATTCAATTTGATGGTGATACAAATCTAACTAACCGCAGTCCCAAATTTGATGATTTAATAGAAAAGAACCGACAAGTACTAACAAAGAAACCGTATTTATCTTACTACCATAACAATGCATGTTTTTGTTTATTTCATAGTATTACCTTTCAATATTTTATCTGTTACTTTGTGTTCTGTTTTTTTATTTCACTTGCTTAAATACCTTGTATATTTGGCACCAATAAACAAACAAACATTTTTGCAGAATTGATTATTTTTCTATTAATTACGCCCCTGAAGTTCTTCCTAGACCCCACGAGCCTCTGCCTCCCAGAGTCTGGGCAAGAGAGACGCAAATTTCGATTTCAATTGGCGGCCATGATGGGCGGGCGATTGTTGCGGAGAACGATTTATGACGTCACCGGGCAAAAATTGATAGTGGAATATGTAAATGTGGGCCCGATACGGACATGATTAATGGTTTCGGTCCGCTACGCCACAGGGTCGTATTAGGAGGAATAGGAGGAGGTATATACAAAACGTTATATTTAAGGATGTGATGCCAGTTGCGTTCTCTTGTCAAGAAAGGCAATCGTGTCAAATTTTTAAAAATAGATCCTTTGAATTTCTAGAGAGCATGTGATTGTACAGGGCCGTCATAGAAATGTTAGACTTTGTTACTTTTGTCCTGTGAAAATTATATGCCTTATAACAAATTACTAGATTATTTTAGTCCTTGTCACAAATGAACATATACTTACTGAATTTTACAATGTATGTGAACATTAAGAACACATTTGCAAGAAAACGTTTTACAATATCTTTGTCTCTTTAGTATAAATTTTTAGAGAAATTTTTCAATAAATATTGAAATATACCTACCCTGAAGATAAGGGTAGATAAAAAGATTTGAAGAATTAGCAGTATTAGTATGCTTTTGTACTGTTACACACGTGGACGTGACATCATGCTAGTAATGAATAATTTTACATAAAATAAATTACAAAAGTGATATTTACTCGAAAAAAATGAGAATATACACTAGTTAGCTGTGAGCATCTTTAATAGTGTTTATAAATTCGTTCCTTGATTGCATTTGAATACTGTTCGTGTTTTACTTCAACATTGATGCCTTTATCTCTATTCCTTTTAAAGTATTAACTGATGTAGCCTATCCAACAAGTCAATCCTTATATCATATTCTCACTTTATACTGGGAAAAAGTAAATGCGCTTCTTTAAACCTCAGGACAAATCAGTTTAGACAACAGCTGATCCATGCATCTACCCCGTACGGGTGCCTCTAATCCCTGAGGCCGTTGGCTTCCGGCTACAGGGCATTTTGCGCGAGCACGACTCTAAATTTATACAAAAACTTTGTGTTGGTTAAAAGAGTGGGCGATCCTAAATCAGGATAAAACTTAACGTCAGCTGTAACACGGGCCTCGACCTGAGGATCCGAGATATCCTTCCTGTCCTATAAATTCGGATATTTAGTAGATAGTAAATAGTTATTGAATGCAGACTGTTAAAATTTGTTTAACCTTTTATATTTGACAATCAGCCTTGAGTTACTATTACGTAAGGAACACTATACTAATAATTAATAATAATTCAAATCAGATTAAGGACTAAGAAGGACCACCCAAGTAATAGAAACTCTTCTAAGAAAAGCCAGTTTGATTAGCAATGGGCTAGGAAAGTAGCAAGATAGGTTCTTAAACTTATAAAAATGGACTGGTACAGTAGCGAGACGAAAAGAACTATTGAAATATTTCAGAAATGACGGAAATACGATATTTAAAAGATATAATCAAAATAAAATGATATGGAAACGTTTGGAAGAGGAGGAATATGTCCCAGTCTGTTGGGAAACATTGATGACTTAGCTAGAGCTAGCTCAACTTAAGACTTACAGTACCCAAACTCAATTGCTTCACTTTAGCTACATTAATAAGATACTTATGTAAGAATCTGTGACATATACGACCCTAAAATGATAGTTACCTGGAGAGAAGCAAGCCAAAATATTCTTAAAAGGACCGCAGAACGAGTTGACGATGGATCTTCACATTGGTTCAGTATGAGTATATGTATGTAGAAGATTAAAAAGGATAACTGGACAATGCAAACTCATGAAATATTTGAGCAATATTGACCTGGCAGAAGACTGTGCAGGAAGAAGAGAGGTTATGTATTGGTGAGTGTTCGAAAGACTGGAAGTTGTAAAATTAGTAAAATTAGATCGGGAACTCTAAGATCATAAAATATTTTTACCTAGAGAAAACTTTGACTGCACATGTCTTTATCTCATTTATTTGCACTGCAAATTATATAAAAAACTGTTACTTTTGATCATAGATAAATATTATAAGTGAACTTAATGAAAATAAAGGAACATTGCATGGTGAATAAGATGAGACAAAAACTTTTCCATAAAAGAGTTGGATTTCAGTTAATTGAAAAACACGGTTCCATTTCATGTGTGTGTTATTTCACGTTTGTTATTGCTCCCCGACAAAATTTTATTTATTTTCTTCATCTGTTGAAATAACAATTGTATCAGGGTTGAGGCAACTACGTTTCCGGTATTCTAATCTGATCCAAACCACCAAAACAAACAGTTCCGTACGGGGACCAGCCCGATTACCTCGGAGGATGGAGATTTCCCCGTTAGATATTTATTAATTATCAGATGCTGATGGGCCGGTGTTATAAAATGTCAATTTGCGGAATTAAAATTAATCACCTTACTGTCTAAATTTAATTACTGGATTCGGTAAGCGTATCGATCGTGTTTTACCTGGCGGGAGGCGGCAGACACTTCTGCACCTGTCAAATTCAACGGGGCCGAGAATTAAGTACATTTTAAATAGGTGGAAATCCCAGAATTCTTGCCTTGCATAGTAATAATATAATGATTAGTGATTAATAGAGCAGGAGTACCTCAAGGCTCCACCTTGGGACCGCACTTGTTCCTTTTTGTTATCAATTGGATTGCCTGAAGTATTCCATAATTCTAAACGTTCCCTAATTTTTGAAAAAAACTAAATTGCAAATTGATAAATGTAATCTAACTGTTTAAAAATAAAAAAAGAGTGTTAAATTTAAAAATTTGCTGTGGCTGTCCTTATCAACCGATTTAAATTTTTCAAAAACCATTTGAAAGGTTGAGCGGTCTTTTCTATGTGAACAAATTTTCAAGTATTTAGATGCTTTATTTGAGGCTCTGCAACATTTTGAAAATTCGAAAATTTTTTTCAAAAAATTATTTTGCGAAAACTATTGAACTAGTGTTATTTTATTATACTCTAAAGTTTTTTTTAGCAAAATTAGAATGCCCTCAAAGCAATTAAAATATTTTAAAAAAATTATCCAAAAAACTTGATTATTTCGCCTTTTTTTCATCAATTATTGCTATTTTGTAACATCGGTAATAAATTTAAACATTTTTAACTTACAGTATACTGTGCAAAATTCAATTCTAAAACTTTTTTCCTCTTCAATATTCTTCCAAAATGCATAGATTCCAAGATATAAGTAAAAAACTCAGATAAAATAGGTATTTTTTTTACATTTTTGCAATTTTGAGAGTTGTACTGAAGGTATTCCAGCAAAAATTAGCTTGCCTCCTCTTACATCCAAGATATTTCGACAGATCCACCCTGATCTAATTGGGGAAGAAGAAATTCTAAAAACGAAACGGTAGAAGAGAATCCTGCAACCAGTATCAGATTGATACAGAGGCAGACCATAATTTTCAAAAGTAAAGTGAATGTCGAACCAATTCATCCATTTCATATTCATCCAGTCCAGCAACTTCTACCTCTTGATCCTGGGCTCGTCTTCAATACTCGTAGATTATTCACAAACAATGTGGGATAATAAATCACCATAACCAGTATGTTTACGTAGATGAAAATCCCCATGTCGTTATGGAAAAATATTTTTAACTTGAGTTTAGTATAAAAATGGAGATTGGTTTTACCAGTAGCTTTCAGCTTGGTCCTATTGCATTACCAAGTTATTTGAACAAAAAAAAAACAATCTGGTTATTTTGCTCGTAGGAAATTATGGTATCTTCATGGACATGGTATATTGGACAACTTGTACAACAGGAAACTACTAAAATTAATATGTGCTTCTAGCCACATAAATTCGATACATATTTGATGACTTTTTGTTAAACAGGTATTAATATTAATAATCGAGAATAGATATTTATTGGATAAGAAAAAACTACTATATATTCATCCAGTAGCGCTATTATTTATCGTCATTATTATTATATTAAAACAATGCAAAACATATTATTAATCACACGAGCAATCGGCACTTTTTGGGGCCGTTATAGTAGTACGCGAGCAACAAATGGCTAATTGCCGTAATAATAACAAATCGCTCTTGACAGGAGGACCTCATTTACGATTATAATGCTTTATACAAATAAATAGCGCGTCCGTCAATCGCCGACGATAAAACATAAATCCAAATTAAATTTAATATAAAATGGGGGGCGATAACGTTCGGCCGGATTTATTGCAGGATGAAAGGTTGATTACCATTGGGATTGTTCCATGTAAGAACATAAATTATGCATTTAAAATAGCCCATTACATATATCAAATGAATTTACAATATTCGTTGATTTCGGAATTGATACCAGGCCATGAATAATGCATTTTGTGTATTTACAATTATGGAAATATGCCGCGGACCTGATTTATTTCGGCGACGGTCCAATTTAAAGTTTCGTTACATGCAGTTAATTATCGGCGAAAGTACATTTGGGCGGGACGTCCGATAGCTGGGAAATTACAAAAACGGGCGCGACGCGACCAACAACGAGGATTAAAAAAAAACACTAATGGGAGATCTTCGTTGCGATTAAATTTCGTGTACAGGTTGGGCCAAAGTCGACATTTTTCGGGGTATCTTTAGGCTATTGAATATATCCAATAAATTTTAGGTATTGCATGAATCGTTCAAAGGGTCATTTTAGATGAAAAAACCGCAGAGTACTATTAAATTAGAGGGTGGAAATTGGAGATAGGGGTGAAAATTAATCCCTTTCAGTTTTTTAATTGGAGCTCGAAAACGAAGCAAAAATTCCCTATAGTTCGTAGTAAAAATTATTTAGAGAATTGAATTTCTCATTGAAATGGCTTATTTAATAAATTTAAAACGAACATTTTATGCAAAAAAATCGTTAATAAACAAATTTAAAGAAAACAAAAAATTAGATTTTTTGATTATTTTGACTTTTTTAATAAAACAATTTAGTAAAAACTTGAGAATTTAAGTAAAGTAAAGTTTATTAATAATGTATATACAGTGTGTCCACGGATGGAGTTGACAAGAGGAGAAACTGTTTTGTTTTTGATTTTATCGAAAAATGTCACTCTTTATAAAAACTTCTGCCCCTCGAAAAAATAAGACTGTCATACTAACATCTTAGATTAGATATACAGGGTGCTCATAAATTAAAAAAACACGAAAATACTCAAGAGAGAAGTAGCATTATTTATTATTTTACACAACATTTTTATAAAACAAATCTATTTATAATCTCAAATAATGTCCTAATACAAATTTTAAAATTAAAATTTCGATTTTTGAGGTGGGAAGTAACTATACATATACAGGGTGGTACGAATTTTATGCAGGAAACTTCGAGGGTAGATAGATCTCTTTAAAATAGTAGGTGTTTGCCTTATAAACATAGGTCCGGAACGGCCTCGTTTTAGAGATACAGGGTGTTGAAGTTGTTAAAAAAAATTGATTTTTTGTTTATATCTCCGGAATCCATCAACCGATTTCAATATAATTTAGTACAGATAATGTATGATAGTAGGCCTTGTATTCCCTAAAATATGAGCTCTAAAGGTCCAACCAGTGGTGTACAACTGGACAGGGTCACCTCTTTTCATAAAAAAAACCTACGCCACTGTATTTTTTACAAGCTGTTGTACCGAACTTGTATTCTAATGCACAAAATACGTAAAAAAGGTAACTTGAATTTTTTCCCTAAAGTTCACCGTTCTCAAGTTATTCATACCAATACAATCCCCTTGTGGTAGACACTTCTAACCATAATATTACAAGAATATTTATGTTTATGCTTAAAAGTAAGTGCAATTTGTAAGCACATCAACAAAATTCTTTACACTCATCGCTTTCATCTTTTTGGATTAAAACGATATTTGGAAAATCACGACAAAGGAATGAAAGGCACAGAAATTAAATTTTAAAAGTATTTGACGACGATCCTCGGCTAAGTACACGAAGAACGTTTCGGCACTTGGGGTGAGTAAATTGAAAATTTGAAAAGTTCTACATGCCAATGTCAACCATAATGGTGCCGAGGGTCCAGTGTCTTGGCCAGCCAGATCGCCAGATCTAAACTCCCTGGACTTCTATGTTTGGGGTGACCTACTTGAAAAATTTACTCTACTCCGATAGATACTAGACCACAACTAATGCAGCGAATAGAAGACAGGTGAAAAAATTCAGGTCACATTTTTTACTTATGTAGTGCATTAGAATATAAATCCGTTACAATAACTTGTAAAAAATACAGTGGCGTAGGTTTTTTTTATAAAAAGGTGGTGACCCCTGTCCAGTTGTACACCACTGGTTAAACGTTTAGAGCTCATATTTTAGGGAATGCAAGGCCTACTATCGTACATTAGTTGTACCAAATTTTATTGAGATCGGTTAATACATTCCTGAGATATAAACAAAAAATATATTTTTTTTAACAACTTCAACACCCTGTATCTCTAAAACGAGGCCGTTCCAGACTTATGTTTATAAGGCAAACTCCTATTATTTTAAAGAGATCTATCTGTCCTCGAAGTTTCCTGCATAAAATTCGGACCACCCTGTAGAGTAAAATTTAAAATTATTAAGTCCAGTGGCATTCCCGGGGCTCCTTAACCAATATAAAAAAAAATGTGAGCCACTGACTTTTTAAAACTTTTATAATTTTTTTCGCATTAAGCAACTAAAAATACAACTTTTTTGTCTCTCGAATTTTTTTCAGATCTTGCTTTCTTTTTGGAGAAAAAAAATAAAAATCACTATTGCATGTATTAAGGGCAACAAAAAAATATTTTTTAATAATTAATAAACCACAAAAATTTTTTTTACCTAGCATTAATTTTCATAACAATTTCTAAGACTAGAATAGACTATTGATATGGAAATCTAACAGGTACATCCCAGGTTTTGATAATTTGGTAGTTTTAATTTTGCATTGTGTTTAAAAGTGACTTATTTTTTATTCTCCAAAAAGGAAGTAAGATACGAAAAAACTCAAGAGACAGAAAAGTTGTATTTTTAGTTGTTTAATGCGAAAGAATGATACAATTTTAAAAAGTCGGAGGCGCACATTTTTTTTGTGAAAAATATTGATAATAATTTGAATCTTGTTGAGGCTAAATTAGCCCCTTTTTACCAAAAATAACTGCCAAATTTAAAAAAAATTGGGTAAAGGATTTTTACGAAAAAACGATTTTTTAAAAAAATTTGAAACCTGTATCCTGAAAACGAAGCATTAGCGGGCCTATGTTTATATAAACTTTTCGTCTTAGAATCACTTAAAAAGTCACCCTTTGAGTTTGGATACGTACTTAAATAATACCCTGTATATTCCTTTCACAAAATAGACTTTTTCACAGTAAATAAATAAAAAATAATAATAGTAATAATTGGGGATACTTTTCTCACAATAAACAAAGATAAAAGTATACAGATTAAATATGCTTTTCAAGAAATAAATATTTATATAATAAATTACACACAGCAAATATTTTAATTCATTTTATCTCATTAAGGAGGTTTACCGGGTACGGAGGTACGTCTAAAGTCTAACGAAAGTTTCTGTAGATTCGCTAGTGACTAAAGTAGTAAGCCTTTAGATTTGGCAACGTTGCACTTGGCTGGGAGGATAAGTTAGTCAATTACAGCAGTTTGAAGGAGAATTATTATAAATTATGTATCTTACAAGTACCTAATCGATTTCTACCAGCTGTCATACGGTTCCTTAGGTTTCCTATTTATACAAGTTGCTGTGGAAACTGTTCGTCAATTGTTGCGCATTCTAAGTGGAAAGACCAAAAAAATCTGCATTCTCATAAGACTGTACTAAATCGTGAAAAATTATTTTATTAATATCTCGTCTCTTAGCTGTCCAAACTAGTCATAATTTTTTTTGAGGATTTTCTTCATATTAATAAGCTTATATTAATTTTTTATGAATATTTGTTCGTCAATTCCAAATCGGATAAACCTTCTTAAATTATTGTATTAAATAAAATATTTGGAATTTTCATACAAATAAATGCCTTGTTAATACCAAATATTTAATTCGCCAAATACAAATAAATGGTCCTAATAAATTTTATTTCTCCCAATTAAATCCTATTTCTAGCGAGGCCCTGAAAAATGATTATAATGCAGCTTGATAGTATTTTTAAAGCCGTTATCGCCAATCTTCTTTTAAAAAATCGAACATGAAAGAATTGAATCGTACTCCCCTTGATTTCTGAATGAAAATACCTCCTAAAGCAGCATTCTATGCAGTAATTTTTCCCATTGAGCGAACTTACGCCTGACACTTGTTTCTTGTGTTCATTTTCTCGTTCCATCCGAATTCTCCGGGCGCTCGGGGCCTAATGGCTCCATTCTGAATGAGACTGCCTTAATTAATGACTAATAAATTGATTTTTTTTATCAGTTTAAACTCACCCTCTCTTCTTTAGAGAGCCCGAGCCGTGCCTTTTTATTACCGAATCATTTCCTTATCAGAGGGCCATCGAGAAGTACTTCAATCTACGGGCGGGAGGGATCCTTTTTTAGGGGGAGACAGGGACGGACTCGCCACAGACCAAATTTAAAAAAATATGTTTTTTGTAATTTTCGAGCGAACCAATGAGATTATATTCGTAGGAAAATTAATCTTTTATGAATTGATAAAATCTTAGAAAAAGAAGCGAGAAAAATTCCTGAACCTTCCTCTTTCAATTCTAAATACTTTTGTCACTTTCATTTCTCGAACACTGTTCAAAATTTGGTCAAAAAGTGATAAAATTCCAGAAAACAACATCGGAAACAATTGTGACCTTTCCTATTTTCTATCCTGAATATTTTCACTACCATTACATTCGCTCTTTTTCCTGAAATTAGTCGGTTATTGTT
Source organism: Anoplophora glabripennis (assembly GCF_000390285.2). Taxonomy (NCBI): domain Eukaryota; kingdom Metazoa; phylum Arthropoda; class Insecta; order Coleoptera; family Cerambycidae; genus Anoplophora; species Anoplophora glabripennis. The sequence continues at coordinate 194,827 of NW_019416586.1, read as the reverse complement.
ATCCTTGGTCTTGATTAGGTTGATCATGAAAGATTTTATCAATTTTATCAAAAATTTGAAAAGTTTTTTGGAAAACTTCATTGTGTTCCTTGACCAATTCTAAGGCTTTATTGTCTCTTGAGATTTTCCGAGAAAATCCACCTTATTACGTGTTACATTTTAATACTTTTTAAATTAATAGAAAAATAATAAATACAACTGCACAGTATTCACTTTTATTTGGGAGTCGCTAAAATTTCGACAGTCGACCTCATCAGATTGGAAAGCTTTTATTATCCGCAGCTGTACAGGGTGGTTGATTTTCGATAGTTTTATAGGGTACAGCCAAAACGGTGATAGATACAAAAAATCTGATATCGATGTCCCGTCCTCTTTTTTGAGTTTACTTCGCTGGTCCCAAAAGATCTTGGCTAACTTGATTAGTTTTAGATATACAGGGTTTTTTTGAAAAATGGCCCATTTACATTAACCTCTCTATCTCCGTTGTCATTCAATTTAGAAGAAAAAAGTGTGCACATTATTTGTTCTATTTTTTATTAGGAAGCCATTGGCGTACTCAGATTTTTTACAAATCGCACAGTTTCTCCGATATTGCATAAACATAGGTTTTTTTAAATAGAACACCCTGTATTTGGCCATCCCGTTGAGTAGCATTTTTTTTTACCTTTTCAGCCATATATAATAATAGATACTTTTTATTTGCCTAAATGAAGAAAAATGCAAAAATGTAGATATAGATATTTTTTCAGTTGGCCATGTTATTTATTTATTCGTCTTTTGTTGTTTAATATTGACAGTTAGTTTATTTTTGACTGATTGAAAGCTTGTTAAACGTCTATTACTTGGTTTTAATTTTGAAAAGTATAAAAATGGTGTACGAAAATCTTCACAAAGTTCAAATGTTAGAGTGTTACATTGAAAGTGAAAAAAATAGTGACACAGCTTTAAACTTATATTTGGAGAGATACCCAGAGCGTCATCAGCCAGAAAAGAGAATTTTTAGCCGACTCTATGATAATTTGTGTGAGTTTGGTTCTTTTCAAAAACCGAGAGCTAAATCTTATAATATACAGAATAGAGAAGATGATGAAATCAATACTTTAGCTTTTGTTGTCGCAAATCCCAACGTATCCAGCAGAGAAATTCAAAGAACGATAGGAATTGGTAAATTCAAAGCATTGAGAATTTTAAAAAAACACAAGTTTCGACCATATACTATAAGAAAAGTCCACCATTTGCATCCAGGAGATGAAGAGAGACGCATCATTTTCTGCCAATGGTTTTTGCAGCAAACTCATGTATACCCCAATTTTTTTCAAAATGTTATTTGGACCGACGAGGCTTTTATAAGCAGCGAAGGTATATTCAACCGGCATAATGCGCGTTATTGGTCAGATGTTAATCCTCACCAAACTGTGGCCAGAATTCAACAAGGGCGATTTGGTTTTCATGTATGGGTAGCTCTCTTCCACAATAGAGTGTTAGCTTACGAAATGTACGATGAAAACCTTAACGCTCAGAGATATGTGAGAATTTTACAAGAAAATATTATTGAACTGCTGGACGATATGTCACTAGCTCAACGATATAATATGTTCTTTCAGCATGATGGTGCGCCTCCACATAATTCCCACATAGTTAGAGAATTATTAAATCATAATTTCGGGGACAATTGGATCGGTACGTACGGACCAAACAGGTGGCCGCCTAGGTCACCAGACCTAACCCCTATAGACTTTTATTTTTGGGGGGATGTTAAAGACAAAATTTATAAGTATAGAGCTAATAATGTCGAGGAGCTAAGGGAACATTTTGAAAACTATATTCAGCGGGTGTCAAATATTCACATTTACAATGCGACCCGTTCCATTGCCAAACGTTGTCAGTTATGTATCAACGAAAATGGCCGACAATTCGAGCACTTGCTGTGACTTTGTTATGTCATTTTTGTTTTATTGTTGTTTCTCTCATTTTATAGTTGTTATTTTTGTTTAGTTTATGTTTAGATAATAGTTATAAGTGTACCTATAATTAAACCTATTAAGTAAAGATAAATGGATAATCTAATTTATTTTTTTTTTAATCTTTTAGTCTAAGTTAGGTGCTTAACATAAAAATAATAATAGAAAACGAAGAGACCAATACTAAATATAACAATAAATAACATGGCCAACTGAAAAAATATCTATATCTATACATTTTTGCATTTTTCTTCATTTAGGCAAATAAAAAGTATCTATTATTATATATAGCTGAAAAGGTAAAAAAAAATGCTATTCAACGGGATGGCCAAATACAGGGTGTTCTATTTAAAAAAACCTATGTTTATGCAATATCGGAGAAACTGTGCGATTTGTAAAAAATCTGAGTACGCCAATGGCTTCCTAATAAAAAATGGAACAAATAATGTGCACACTTTTTTCTTGTAAATTGAATGACAACGGAGATAGAGAGGTTAATGTAAATGGGCCATTTTTCAAAAAAACCCTGTATATCTAAAACTAATCAAGTTAGCCAAGATCTTTTGGGACCAGCGAAGTAAACTCAAAAAAAGAGGACGGGACATCGATATCAGATTTTTTGTATCTATCACCGTTTTGGCTGTACCCTATAAAACTATCGAAAATCAACCACCCTGTACATATTTATTCCTTCTTTAGTCGGTTCTTCTAACTCTATTATGTCGCGACTCCATCTCCGATCTCCATCATCCCGATCCAAGCGGCTAAAGTCTCCCTCGACAGCTTATTTAGATATCACCCAGCTTATATTGTATCAATATCGAATAACAGCACACCAATATTCAAAATTGGATAACTCGCAACAGTTGATAGGAAAAGTTAAATTTCGCAGCAGCTCGGAATTGCCCCTAAGTGCCGTAAAATAGTCCCGTAAGAGCGCAGCCACCCCCATTTTTCCACCCCCGGTTTATCTCGGGCCCCTCGTATGGCTCCAAGTTTTATTTATGTCTCGCCATCGCCAGAAAGTGCAATCTATATCAAGTAATATCTTTAAAATAGAGAGAAAAAATGCGAGAGCTGATAATAAAATATGTTTTTTTAAATAGAAATTTAGCAAAAAGGGCAATATTTTGTTTTTAAGTAAAAAAAATAATTATAATTGATTTAGTCATGTTCGTTGGAGAGTTGGATGGTCCTCTTGTGGGCAACAGTACCTGTGTACAGATATTTATTATCTCTACTACTCATTTATTTAAAAACTGCAAAACAATCGTACTTAAATTTTCTAAATTAGTTAACTTTATGAATAATTGCTGAATTTTTTATCATTCTCTTGAAAATACAATTTGGCGTGCATTGGGTCAAGTGATTCTACTCACACTGTTGCCAAGTGATAATAAAATTTTATAACTCGACGCATTTTGAATCTTGATCTTGAATTTTATTAAGCAAGAGACAAGTTATTAAATATAAAACATAGAATGTCAATTCTGGGGCACCACAAGACCCAAATTTGGTCCCTCTTCTGTTTCTCATATCCATAAACGATTTGTAACCAACATTACACTTAATGTTTATTATTTGCTGATGATCTTGAATTGTTTAATAATGTAGCTTCACGAAAGAAGTGTTTACTGTTAAAAGATGCCAAAGATACAGTTATTCCAATGGTGTACAAAGTTGTTTATTTTTGTGGAAATAAAGCTATACTAAATTATGATTACACCGGTGCGTGAAAAAAAAATAATGATCAAGATCTCATGTTAAACATTGTTGACAGCAAGTAAGCAACTAGATCAATGGCGTGCTAAGTTAATTTGCGTGGGAGTTACAAATATAATTTTATTATAAAAAGCAACTGAACAATAAACGCCACTGGATTTGCTCGCGACGAATCATCTGCCCGTAAAATATGGCTAACGTGATCACGGCGCGCTTTTTCTGCTCGATATCGCCCGAGGATTTCCATTGTTTTTAAAACTGCGGCTCGAACAACACAGTCCATTGACCGGGGTGAAATCTGGACGAAGTAAAAGCTTTCAGTGAAAGTAATTAGGCTGAAACAGATGTAAAAGTGTGGGCTGTAAGGCTTATTGAGACTTTAATGAATGACCCTACACGTTGTGTACACTAGTCGGTAATTAATTGAGTTCTAAGTTCTAACACTCTGTTGTACTTGCAGCTCGCCGGTCCGGCTTTTCTATTATACCTTTGGTAATTACTAATTCGAAACAGTACTACATGTGTGCTGCCCTGCTCGTCCTACGTGTTTGTCTGGTTTCGTGCGAATTTGAAAAAGAACTGGGGCGTAGAAGTTCTCGGATTTGCCAGTGTCTCCCAGAATGTGTGCGTAGCAACTGGTGGATTTTTTGTCTGACCCCAGCTTCATGCTTATACGGGGTGATTTAGAACTTATCCAAAAAAGTTTTTTTTTAATTTACAGGGGACTATTACAAATACAATATTTAAAAAGAAATCAAAAATGGCATTTCGAAAATGATTTAAAAATACTCTTCTGCAGGCACTGGAAACTGGTCCACTGTAAAACCTGACCATACACAAGGCGAAACATGTAGTCGGCGACCGGCACGGCGGCAAAGTGTAATAAATTCCTAAGAAAAAAAAAATAAAATTTTATAACACCTATTTTATATCAGCAAAAGCAACTGCTTTCGCCGCTATTGTTATTAATTAATTTGTGGTTTTAATTAATAAAATAATAAATAATTTGACATACATGTTACAACAACTGTTCAAAGTTTTGCCCACCGACGTGTAAACATATTTGGGCTCGTCTCACCGTAACACAAATGCTTCACCATAATACAATTGTTGTCTTGCGTCATCATAAATTAAAACGATATCCGTCAACTCCGAGTTGCTACACACGTAAGCCATTTTTGATACTTGAAAAACTAAGGTAAACACTATCGTAAAAACGGTAATACTGTATAGTACAATTAAAAATACTTGAAAGTTAAATAAAGAAAAGGGAGTCTAAGGGCTGGATAATATTGCCATATCTGATTTCAACAACAATAAACAATTAAAATATAAGTAAATAAACTGGAAGAAGTCACAGAAGCGGTTCTGCTACCGCTTGTGCGTGACGATTTAAAATTGTTATGTTATATTCTATGCACATTTAATCTCAAAACTTACAATACTCGTAGTACCAGACAATACACATATACATATATTTCTAATACCCAACGCCCAACATTAAATCACAATGAATTATCTACACATCATTATTTTAAAAGAGCTTCAAGATAAAACTAAACTTCATTTCTATTGGTGACAACATTGTGAAAAATGCATCTGTCTGTTTCTTGAATCTATATCTTTGCTCTACTCTTAAATAAATTATATACATTTATGGTTTTTACAGAATTTGGCAACATATTATAAAGTCTGGAAGCAAGATAATTAAAATTTCGTTGTCTCTATTTCTCGAACTATAGTATGACTTAAATAATCAATGACTAGGGTAAGTAATTTTTTTTATACATAAGTTTTATAATCCACTTTTGAATGATGTTTAAATTTTGCAAGCGATTATCACAGACACCACCCCATCCAATAATTCCATAATTCAGCTGGGATTGCACCAAAGAATAATAAAGCATTTTTAGGCGGTCTATGTCCAAAAAATCTCTTAAATATTTAAAACGAGGCACTAATAATCTAATTTTTGTCTATCTATAATTATTCCTAGATATTTTATTGAGTCTTTTTCCGGTATTTCTGTATTCTCGTCAATTAACAATGGACCCATACTAGGTAAACCTGTCGCGTAGGACGTAAATGGGATATATATAGTTTTCTTTACAATCAATGTAAGTTTATTCTGCTGAAACCATATTTTTGCATTTTTAAAATCTTCTGCTTTTATTTTCAGATCTGTTCAAGAATTAGATTCGTACCACACTGCAGTGTCATCCGCAAAACTTAATATGGACCCATTTGTGTTAATGGTAAGTAGATCATTTATATATATATTAAATAAAAGTGGACCCAATACCGTTCCCTGTGGAACTCCATAGGTAACGGCACCTAGCTCACTCATTACATCATCAATATTTACTTGTTGGTTACGGTTACTTAAATAGCTTTTCAGTAAATTATATATTTTCCCTCTAAGTCCATAAATACATCAATTTTTCTAGGAGGATTTTATGGCTAACGGTATCGAATGCCTTGGAGAGGTCAACGAAGATGCACAGTGTAGTTTTTTTTTTATCAAGAGCGCTATAGATATTGTTTAAAAACTGGAAAGTAATTGTCTTGAAATTTACTAAATGTTTCACAATAATAGCTGTTTACATTTTTTCCGTAGGACAAGTCTGTCGCGTGCACACGTGATATGCATCAGGTTAAGCGCTGTTGTCACGTTGTGATGAAACTCCCCAATATTAATACTCGCTTTATTTTGAGAACTGTTCATCTTACGCCCCTATACAACTTTTTTGTTAATTTATGATTACTCCATCTCATGCTGAAGTAATGGCAGTCAAACTTTTTACATCGTGTATACATAGTACAAATTTTTATCTCTCGCGTATCTGCTCCTTGAGGCGAGGTACATTTGACATACTTAAATAAAAAACTATAAAATCGGATTTAAAAGAATATCTGATTTTTGACAACCTTCAGAAACAAATATCTCACTGTTTGTAAAACAGTAGTGGTAGCAGGAGCTGAAAAAGCGCCCACTCCACAACACGAGTTTGCAAAAGTCCCATAAAACTGAAAAATCAAGACAATATCACATAACTAGCTTAAAACTGCTCCGAACAGAGAAAGAATATTTCCTTTAACAGCGGAAGTTTCGTAACGAGCAAAAACTGCAGTCCGTAAAGGAGTGCATCGTAAAGAGAGAACTCCGGACAACTTTTTCCTCGATTCGTGCTGGTAGGTATACGCGACCTCGGTTCGGTCCTACTTCTTTATTGCGGAGACACGTCGGTCATTGTGGAAATTTGTCAGAATAATCTCGGGCCTCGCGAGACGCTCTGGGCGGCCATGATAAACCCCAATTGTAAATTTCGCATGCAGTTTTAGTACCGTAAAGTTTCCAGTCCGCCGTCCTGTATAAAAGGGGCACAGACATTTGAATATTAAGGCGAATTCGACCTGAAGCCACGAGGACTGCATTCATAAATGATATTGACAGTCGTGGTCTTCTATAACTACGTTCATTTTACATATTCCAATGAAGTAAACAGTGATCATACGTTTGCTAAGCATGTGGTTGCAAAACTATTGGTTGAAACAGATTGAAAGGCATACTCACCAAAGGACTACAGAATCGGCCATCACATCTTATAATAGTTTTTATTTGGTGCGTATCATTTGCGGTTTAATATTGTTGCGGCTTTATGTTGTCCTGTATTTATTTAAGATATCTAACAAATATACAGCTGATGATGTGGCTGGTGCAAATATCTCGAATAGGTTGATATAGACTGAAATTTACTTAATTTTTTAAAGATATAATTTCATGAAACATTCCCACTTTTCTAAATATGACCTAAGTGTGAAACTCATTAATTTGATATGTCGCCGAACTCCTTAAAATGTTCAAAGTTTAGTACAACTGGAATAAATAATATGTTAGCAATACCTTGGATTTCTAATTCTTCGTTAATTTCTGCCAAAAAAAAGACTGACAACTAGGTTGTTGCGATTATTGGACGGAATGTTGCATATCACAAATAACAACAAAGGTGCAAAAAAATATATCAAATTGATCTGTCCTAAATTCCAAACCTTGCTTCTTATTTTTGCTAAGGTTTTTTTGATGACGTTTTTCAATAATCAAATATTGTATGACAAATTTTGCATCAGATACCTTATCACTTAAAAAAAGGCAGTCGGTATGTGGAAAAATCCATGCACAAATTTAGTAGACGCCGATATATTCGCACAATAGAAAACAAAAACATTAAACTTAACCTTAAAAATAAAATAGTGAACCTAAATTTACTCAAAATAAATGCAAAACTAAATGATAAAATAATGGCAACTTATTCAATACATAAACAACTCGTCTGTATCTTGATTTGTCCTTTAATGCGGCTTTATACAGGGTTATCCAAAAGTCCCGCTACGGCAGAAAAACTTTCGAAGAAAGCATTTTGGGAAAAAATGTTTCAGACAAAAGTGAAAGGATTTTTCCCTGGCTGTCTGATGGTGACCTTTGATTTGACCTTGAGTTTGAGTTTCAAGGTCATTTAAAGGTCAAGTTAAGTTTTTTAAATGGAAACGCAAATTCGCAATAAAAAATAGGGGTTCACATTTAAAAAACTTAACTTGACCTTCAAATGACCTTGAAGGTCAAAGACAAGGTCAAATCCAAGGTCACCATGAGATAGCCTGGGCAAAATCCATACACTTTTGTCTGACATATTTTTTTCAAAATGCATTCTTCGAAAGTTCTGCCGTACCGGGACTTTTGGAAGTCGTCCCACATTTGGCCTTGAAGGTCATTATTAAAGTCATGGTCAAGACCATTTTTGGACGTAAAATTTCCTGCTCTTTCCAAATCCGCAATAAAAAATAGGGGTTTCTATTTAAAAAACTTAACTCGACCTTCAAATCACTTTGAAGGTCAAAGTAAAGGTCAAATTCAAGGTCACCATCAGATAGCCATGGAAAAATCCTAACATTTTTGTCTGAAACAGTTTTTCCCAAAATGCTTTCTTCGAAAGTTTTTCTGCCGTACCGGGACTTTTGGATAACCCTGTATCCAGGATGTTCCAAAAAAAACCGAACTTCCTGATAACCTTTTAAGATCCCTATCAAAAATGCAATGTGCCGGTAACTTTTGATTTGACCTTGAGCTTAAGTTTCAAGGTCAATTTAAAGTCGACTTGAAAATTTTAAATGGAACATTTTTTATATCAGCAATTGATGGAGCACCAAATTTTACATCCGAATATCGAAAAACTTTTGAATGAGACATTCGATGGTGACCTTGATTGACTTAATAATGAATTATCTTCCATAAAATTTTGATTAATAACCTAACAATGTAAAAAAATTTCAAAATAGTTTCCAAGATCACATTAATAGTTTCAATATACGTCTATTAAATTCCATTTTGTCCATTATTTTTTTGAAAAATGGATTTGACTTTCAATTAACTTGTATGAACATCCTGAAAAAACTTTTTGATCTCAAAGTTCATCATCATCAGGATCATACAATTTGGCTTTGTGCCAGTTGTTGGCATAAAAAATACCGTATTCTGTTTGATTTTAAGTTGAACTTACTTTGACCTTGCACCTTGCGGTGAAGGTTAAATCCTAAGAAGTCATTATCTGTCATTCAAAATGCCACAAATTTTGCTTGAAACATTTTTTACACAATTCGATCTTGTCGAGAAAAGTAAGTTTCGTCTTCACATGATTTTCAAGGAAATTCCAGAAAACATTTCTATCCCATATTAGGACATACAATTTGGCGCTCTATCGATTGCTGGTGAAAAATAGAGTATCCCACTTAATATTTTCATGTTGACCTTCGTTTGACATTGAAACTTAAGATCAAGGTCACCAGCATATTAGTTTAGTCATTTTATTTATGAGTGCAATTTTTGATGTCTCATTCGCTCCTTTTAAACAAAAAAGATCAGACTTCAGTCCCAGGAAAAAACAATAGCTAGTCTGAACTATATCGACGACGATTAATACATCTAGGTACTTTCCTATTACATTTTTCTTTTTCACGATAATCAACCCTTAAAAGCGTATAATATTTAGCCCTGCTGCATCTGGTTCGTACCAACTGCTCATTCCGTTGCCTGGTAACGGCGACGAGAGTATGAGTGTAACAATACCCAGCACCTAAATATCTCCCAGGAGCAAATTTGCCAGGTCTTATCCCCTTATCAAACTAATACCGCCGTCTCACCAGTGAAATATCGCGCGAAGCACCTCCTAAAAGTAAAACAGTCTTAAGGAAAAGTCCACTAAGCAAATGAAGTTACGTTTGTAGCGTCACGTAAAATATAATCTGGGGAAATTTAGGTGGAACGTGATTGCATCGCTTAGCGCGCGAGATGCCCCGGCCAAATGGATGTGCTAACTTATACGGGGTGTTTCATTTTTAAGTCCGCTTTTTCGGAGAGTGAGCAGAATTAATTAACAGCAGGACCATTAAAATGCGGACAAAATTTACCTATTTTTGCTCTGATGCAATATGCTCCAGTCAAATTAGATCACAAAACCTGAAAACTTAAAAAAATTATTAGTAGACATTTATTGCACTTTATGATGGGGAAGGGTATCAAGAAGTGACAAATTTACGTGTTTTTTTCACTTTTTTACTACAACTATCAAAGTATGACGTGAAAAACAGCGTTATAAATAAATTGTCCCAGGGCCAGGCAAAGGTTGCTCGGGAATTTGCTCTTTTTTGCATTAAATATAGCTTATTTTTGGACCGAATTTGAAACGTTCAAGTTAAAACTCCTTTAACTTGCGCGTCATTTGGTATAAATTTTCAAGTTCATCTCTGGAAAAACGAATACGCCAGTCTAATTACAAGCGAGGTTCGGAATTTAATAAAAAAAAAACTGTTAACGTTCCAAATTGAACATTCTATTGTAGAGTAGTTAACTCCTCTCCAGATTTCCTGGTGAATTATTCGGCGCTCTGCTAAAAACCGCGATATATCTCCTACGATACAATTTAATTAAAAACACGTCCATTCCTCAATATTATCTAAATTGAATCTAAATTAAAATGTTGCGCCCGAATGTGTATACCTAGTTTTGTTTCTCTCTCTGTTAATTATCCTGGAATAAAAGATGCCAGCCAAGACGGATCACCTCAATAAACACCGCCCTTGGTGGAGGCCACCAGACAAAGACGCTCGAAGGGGGCTAACGAGACGCACCTGACACCGGTTACATACAGGGTCGTCGAAATTTAGACAGACATAGAAGATAGTAAATACAGGGTGCGGCGTCTTTAATGCAGAAAATTAAAAACCTAGACTCTTGACAATAAATGAAGTAAAATAATATATGCTACCATAAGGCGATTATGAGATATGAGTATCAAACATATTTTCCAAAAAATTACAAGAAGTGACAAAATGTTAATGCCGGTCCTGTTTAATATAGCGCAAAAAACATTGACCTAGTCCGCACTCCGTACGGCACCTGTGGAGTGTCATTCAGTGTCAGTGTCAGTACGTGGGTGAATTGCTGCTAAGTTGTGTCAAAAAGATCGTGCATCTACTGTTTAGACGTTAAGTGTTTATTAAAGACGTTTCTTATTTTTTATTTTTTAAGTTATGGTTTTAACTAAATCGGCAATGGATAACGAGGACAACAATAATACGTTTACTACTATCGAACGATAGCGGTAAGTTTGCATCTTTTTTGTTAGTCGTGATCCAACCTATCACTTGCTAAAATGCTTCTAAGCTCCAAAAAAATTCAATGATAAATTTGCGAATATTATTAAGGTTATATAACGTACTAATTCCAAAACATTATCATCACGTTGTATATTTAAAAGTGTGGTTTAATTTTGAAGCGCGAGCTAATGCCAAGATGTTGATTTCTGATGTTGGTTCTATAATTATTTTAATCATATACTCGTATTACCATGCGGAAATACATCAGTACTTGCTATTCTAAATCCTGATTTCAATTTTTGGTGTGTTGGAGTTGGAATTTAGTGTTAGTTTAATCTTGTTGAGGATCATTACCAATGCTTTAAAAAATATTTTTGAGAAAAGAAAACCGTGGATCGGATGGGCTTGTAGAACAACCAACTGCACCAGAAGATCCATTTAGACGGAATCTCCACTACGAGTAGTCGATGATTAGCGGTCACTTCTCGTACTCTAGGTTTAGCTCTGGCAAACTAACAGGACACATCTGTAATAGGCATTTCATCCTCGTTGTGTGAAAAGGTGCTCCAGTCCCATATTTGTCCCGTATTTGCAAGTAATATTTTCTTGTAATATTGAGGATTAACCAGTTTTGAAAGTTTAAACAACAGCTCCTTCAGCCTGGAACATGAGCTCCAGATCCACTTCCGAGGCTATAGTTGGTTCCTGTCAATGGAAGAATTCTGTTCTAGATTAGAGACTTGTCAGGCTCTATTGTGGGAAAAACCTTTTTTTTAATTGCAGTTCAGGCGCTGTACGAATATTACACTGTCCTTTTCACCGCCTAAGAAGAAGGATAACAATACCAGGCAACCTTGAAAAGTTGGTTGTTTGTGTATTCGACGAGCTCCTTCTGTTGAAACGAATGGCGGAGGTCCAGCGTGCTGGCAATTAACATTCCCCGGAAAAATCTCCCCGGAATCGCTGTTTATTATTCCAGTTTCGGGGGGTATTAAGTGACTTGTCAGATTCTAAATGTATTCATTAATTTCGACAAAAAGCAGCTTCGAGAGGCGCAGGGCCGCCGGTTGTTCTAAATGCAAATTTCGGCCGTTTTGAATATCTTTCTTGGGCAGGGAAGTACTAATGTAATTCAAGATAGCTGGCCTAATAAATATATAAGCGGCGTGGAAGTAGGTGACATCTTTCCAGTCGAACGACGGGAGGGAATGCTCGAAATGTGACGCACCCGGTTGTTTAACATAAAATATACCAGATTGGATGAGTTATTGCCGGAGTTTCGAGATCGATCGGCTTGCTTACATAATTCTTGATGTCACGCCGAAAAAAAAATTCGGATTAGAAAGCTAAACTCCCCAGATACGACCCGGGAAATAAGTCCAACCTTTAAAATTCGCGGAAGGGTGAAGAAAATTGATTTCTGAGGTTATTTTTTTGTCACGCTGATAAAATATTTGAATAAAAAAAATAGACCTTCCAGATACGATCTAGAACTTTAAAATTTGCAAAAGGGTCGAGAAAATTGATGTGTGAAGCAATTTTTCTAAAATTGGACCACCTCAAACATCGCAATTTATTTATTAACAACAAGTAATTTTAAAGAAATGACCTATTTTGTCTCTATTAATTTTTTAATCTTGTTACAAGTATTTTAATACGAAGAATACTAGAAAGAAAATCTACCTAGCCACGATAGAAACAATCGACGACTATACGCTGCCTAGCAGCTAATCTATTTCTACGTGTGTCAAATTTGACTGGATTAGACTAATGTAAACTGTTATCCGTCCCATTTTTATAAGGTTATATCGATAGATTTTACTCCATCTTTTCACGTTGTGTATCTGAGGATATATCCCGTTATTAATGACGGGGCAATAATACTCCCCAGACCACTGCGAGAGCACCGACAGTATATACAGCGTGGTAAAAAAGTTCTGCATAAAATTCATATTTTCGTTAAACAATTTTTTTTCGAAAAACGGTGAGACCCGTCGAATTTTTATTTGATCCAGGGCAAAATGACGTTCCCTGAGGTACTTCTGGAAATTTCTGCGAGAAAAGAAGTCAAACAGAGTCAAGTCCGCACTATACAGAAAGTACAAATCCAAAGGAGAAGTTACTTGGTTGGGCTTTGGCTGCTTCGTGCAAGCATCATTGTCGAGAAGAAGGGCCTTCTTGTAATGAAAATCAGGGCACGATTTCGATCAATATTCGTATGTTATTTTGTTGATGTGATGATAAAGGTGGTTTGGTGTCAAATGATGGTAGCTGTAAGGTTTCCAGATCTTTGAAAATTATTACATTAGGATCGGTTGAGTCAGAAGGCCTTCTATTTGTTGGATCATTTTCAACTGATTCAGGACTTCACCAAAACTGCACAGAGAAAACATATGATTGTAAATATAAGTTTACCATTGAAAGCTAAACTAATGATATAAATCAATTATATGTAGTTAATATTGATTTAAAGAAATAGCACTGAAATGCACTGCGGTCAGTGGAAATACAATACCAGTTCTTCGTGGAGGTTGAAAACAGAGAAGGAAATACGAAGAACATTTTCCTAGGAACCGAAAAGCAAAGTCAGTACCAAAACCAAAAAAGGTTATTTATCCACACGGCTATAGCTTAGAATTGTTCCTTAATTCTCTTCTGTTCGATGTTCTTCTGTTTCTAATCCTTACTAATTTCCTCCTAAATTCTTTTCTACTGCCTACAATCATCTCGTTCTGGCACTCCCTTTTTCTTTTTTCCATTGATCTTATTTTCAATATTCTTTTTTCTTAACATTATTCTCTCCTTTGGTCCTAGCCATCTTCCAAACTAATATTATTGTTCCTCTTCAATCTTGCCTTATTTCTTCATTATTTTTCATCTCTTTTTAATTTTCCTTCCTCCAAATATTCCTTTTAGTATATTTCTCCTCCATATTTCCAATTTCTTTATTTCGTTCTTCTTCTTCTTTAAGACCTATGTCTCATATGCTCATGTTACAATTGGTTTTAACAAACCGACTCTGTCTTTCATGAAATCTTTGATTTTGGCAATATATTAAGCAATTATTTAAATAATATCGCGGATATTGGATTTCTCCGTCTCAGGCGCTTGATATAATCCTAAAGAGTACTGAAATTACACCATTAATTTTCAATTTACAATTGCCATTGCAATTGTGACTAATCTAATGATTGTTTTGGATTTTTCCTCTTTTAAATGATTTGTAGGTTCGTTGGATTTATGAAAGTAGCATGCAGCACTATCTTGTATATGGTTAATATATCAGTTGATTCAAACAGCGATTCATAACAATGGTCCCACATTGGTACTCTTCTATTATCTTCTCTGTATCGCGTATTGTTATTTCTCTTCTATTGCTGGTTTGCAGTTATGTGGCAGTTGTCGAATGTCGAACAATATCTGAGCTGGTTGCCACGTCATCGGTATATCCTTTTTTCATTTGGAGAAACAGATCGCTCTCTAATGTGTCTAACGCGTCTCTCGAAACATCAAGAAGCCTAAATCAAGGCAACCTACTCGCAAATTGATGAATGAGCTCAGTTTTTGCTCCAGTATCGAAAGCTCGTTGTAGCGTGAACAAATACACTAATAACATTACATTTTCAATGATGCTAAAGATGGCGAAGACAATAGAAACTTGATTTCGAATGATTTTAATATTGTGACAATATAAAAAAAAAACAATTTTGAGGATTTGTGGATGAGAAGACACTTAGCGAATCAATAGCTGATCCAAAACTGCAATCGGAAAAGCGTAATATATTAAACCGCCGAATTATTTTTCCACGCTCCACCAATACCAATACCGCTTTACGTCTTGCCTCCACGTTTGACCGAAATTTATTTGCAGAGAAAATATTTCGATTTATATGTAGAGGGCGAGGTACGTATTTTAATGAATAAATCAACTGATGAGCCCAATTCCGGGGAGCTCCGGTATCATGTTGTTGGCGGGTGGCGCAAAACGAAAGGCAATTTAAAAATCAATGCGTTTCCTTTACTGCGAGGCCATTAGTTCCCGGTAAAGATTGATGGATTGGGAAAAAATCATTTAATTTCGTTTCAAATGAGTTTTTTTGCTGACACCTCGTGTGGATCGCATACGTGATTTCAGGCGATCGATTCCGGGACTGTGAAGTGGTCGTAAGTAGCTCTGGTCGGAAGACGGACGTTTCGATTTACGAATACGGATTCAGTTGTGACTAAAATCACTTCAATTGCTCACGACATTAAAAAATTCTCCCATCCCTGATTGATAAACGTTATTATTACCATTATCGGCAATAATTGAGTTGACGTTTTTCGCCGCTAAGCGCCGTATAATGAGGTAAACAAATTAAATTCATAACAAAATCGGATCGACATCACGGCCCATACATAACGCCGACATGACAGCCCATTGTTTCGCAAAAACAATCCCAGTTTCGGGGCGCGACCGACGCGCCGTCCGATTAATCACGGGCGCAGGTTAATGGAAAATGACAGCGGTAGGTGTAGAGAATCGAACATGCCCCCGTTGCAGTGCGGGGGGAAGCGGGGGCGGTAGCTACGCGGGAAATTAGAGAAAATCGTCAGAAACAGCAAAATCGTAGTAGGTGAATGAAACAGTCGACGGTTGATGGTTTTCAATTGTTCAGTTTGACAGTCACCTACTATGATTACCGACTTCATATGTTTTCCCCGCATTTGTTGTTCTTGGTCTAGGCTTCTGCAATTGGTCTTATACTGTAACTGGAACTTCGATATTGTATTTCCGTAAAATAAGTAACAACAAATAAATAACTCCCAGATTTTTTTTCTGTGGAGCAAATTGAGTGAAGGGATTTACCCGTACAATCCGCAAATAATCTGCTGATGTACCAAATCTGACAAGGCAACATTTATCCGGTATTAATGTACGTACATCTTAAAAGCCCTTCCCTGTAACTGTCTGCGTTAAATGAACAAGATAGGAATAAGACGGATGAAAGCGTTATTTCATGCAAATGAGCCTAATCGCACACAACAAACCTGGATCTCAATACAACAACAGATAAATCGTTAAGATGTTTTGTCAAATTAATCTATCATAGCAGTGTTCATTAATAGCTTATTGTTATTTTGTGTTGGTGCCATGAAAATTTGAAATTCAGGTTGGTATATTCAGCAGTAAAATTTCAGTAAACAACATTTGCTCGATGTGGACTTACAATAGAAATGTAAATTCACAATTATAATGTAACGTGTTTGTAAAATTACATTCAACTTTAATAGAATTTCAGATATGAAGACGGTTACTAATAAGGTGTAATTTTATTGTAAAATTACAATTTTGTTGATTTTGGTATAGAGAAACAGGCAAATTATTTAAAAACTAATATTCTACAGTAGCCTAGAGTAAATTCTATATTACAACAATTTATTTCATCAAATAACATTTAAACACATAATATATATTAGACATACGTATGCAAAATTACATCAAATTACATTAAAATTGCAGAAAAATGTATATGATTGTGAATTATCAATCAAATGGAATTTATATTTGTATAATTACATTTATGTGTGTAATATAAAAATAAAATTACATTAATTACTATATTTACGATTTTTTTCAAAAACATTACATTTAAGCGTATAATACATATCAGGCAGCTGTAAAATTACAATAGAATACAATAATTTACAGGAAAATGTATACCTACCGACTGTACATTTTCAATTAAATGCGAATTATATTGTGCAATAACATTAATATTAGCAATATAAATGTAAAATTGCATTAACTAGTGTTTTTACCGCATTTTAAAAAAAATGTAATATTTACAGGAAAATTATTTAATAACAAAAAATATATTCGATAATAAGTATCATCAAATGGATAAAATTTAAGCACATTATATTAGATAGCTGTAAAATTACAACAAAATTACAGAAAAATAACAAAGGAATGTATATGAACTATAAATTTTTAATTAAATTGGAACTATATTTGTATAATTACATTTACATTCATAACGTAAGTGTAAAATTACATAAATTAGTATTTTTACAATTTTTTTTTCAAAAACATTACGTTTACAATTGAACTATTTAAAGACGGAATAAGTTCAATTCCTGAACAATAAATAAATTGAGGAATAAGTTCTATAAAAAAATACATTTAAGCGCATAATACATATAGACATCATGTAAAATTACAATAAATTACATTAAAATTGCAGAAAAATTTATGATTGTGAATTTTCAATCAAATGGAATTTATATTTATATAATTACATTTATGTGTATAATATAAAAATAAAATTACATTAATTAGTATTTTTACATTTTTTTTTCAAAAACATTACGTTTAAAATTTAACTACATAAAGACGAAATAAGTTCAATTTCTTAATAATAAATAAATTGAAGAATAAATTCTATAAAAAATACATTTAAGACATAATACTTATCAGGTAGCTGCAAAATTACAATAAAATACAATAATTTGCAGAAAAATGTACACCTACCGACTGTACATTTTCAATTAAATGCGAATTATATTGTGCAATAATATTAATGTTAGCAATATAAATGTAAAATTGCGTTAACTAGTATTTTTACCGCATTTTTAAAAAAATGTAATATTTACAAGAAAATTATTTAATAACAAAAAGTATGTTCGTTAATAAGTATCATCAACTGAATAAAATTTAAGCACATCATAGCTGTAAAATTACAACAAAATTACAGAAAAATTGCAAAATAATGTATATGAACTATAAATTTTCAATTAAATTTAAACTATATTTGTATAATTACATTTACATTCATAACATAAGTGTAAAATTACATTAATATGTATTTCTACAGTATTTTTTCCCAAACCTTTACTTTTACAGCAGAATAATTTCTATTCTTTAATAATTGTTCGAATTTAGTTCCACCAAAAGAATAACATTTAGGCATATAATGTATATATAGCAGTAAAATTACAAGAAAATTACATTAAAATTGCAAGAAAATCTAAATTTGTTTGTATAATAAACGTAAACTTACATTAACTAGTATTTTTTCGTATGTTTTCTAAAAACATTACATTTACAATAAAGAAAAGATGGAATAAGTACTATTCCTTGATAACAATTCAATAAGTCAACCAAAAGACATTGAAGCACATAATACATATTAGACAGGTGTAAAATTGAACCAATATTATATTAAAATTGCAGAAAAAGAATATTGACTGTAAATTTTCAATTAAATTAGAATTATTATACTTGTACGATCACCTACAAAACTAAAATTACATTAAGAAGTCTATTTTTTGTATTTTTTCCAAAAACATTGTATTTTTGTATTTTTTTAAGCTTAACAGAAATATTTGTCAAATATTTTCAGCTCTGTGGTAGAACGACACAGTCGGTGATTCGAAATGACCAAAATGGCCGTAACGCCGCTGTTTTTGGATTTGGCGATATTTTACAGTTGTAAGCGTAAATTACAGCAGTACCACGACCAGTGGTCCATAAATTTAAACATTCGCTTAATGTATTTTCAGTTTAACCGCTACTGCAGCGTGTATGAGCTGGCGGCCTGCAAAATAGAAAAGTTATGCGAATCCGATTTCCTACCGCTGCCAGTGGTCGTTGTACTACGCTGACAAAAATAAAAATATGTCGGTCCGGAAAACATTCCGTTATCCGCGTTTCCTTGTTTGTTAACACACCTAATTACTTCGCATCAACTTTCTCGTCGAGGTAAGTGATTGCAGGACGAAAAAGTCTCGGCTACATCGACGGGGGGCGCAAAAAACGATCCTAGGCAATACCCAGCGAACCTTTTGTAATGTTTATAAAGTAGTGTTATCTTAAAGTGTGCCCCCTATTCGCCCGCCCTTTACCCGGGACGCTTTCCAGGGCATTTCAGGCCTTGGAATTTATCTGGGAGCCGCTATTGTGTAGAGCCGGCACTAATACAACGTCATTAGCAGAAAAACACATCTACAAACATGGGAGTTTCCCGGTAATAGTGTTTTCGCAGTGGGTTTAGTGTTATAGGAAAACGTGCGAAGGGGCGTTCGAGAGGGTGTCCCCAGGGACGATGTTGCTAGTTCACCGGATTTCGCCCTAGATCTGACGAATATCCAGACAGTTCGTTTCTAGAGGAAAAGTGCTATTTTATCAAAAAAAAAACTTTGTCTGCCTTTACTAAGGCACTTTGTAGTTAAAAAACTATTTGTTAGCATGGACAACTTCCAGGTTGATTGCCACGTCATCGGTTAAGAAATAGCTCTCAACAAAATAAATAATGGAACTAGATATTAAGTCCTCTGGACGGTATTACATTAGCTGGTGTAAAGCCTGCAGACCGAAACGTTATAGACTCATGCTTTCTTTCGAATAATAAAATGTCAGAACATGACGAAGCTAAACGAAGAAAATTGTTGCACCAAATTTGTTCAATTAAATATAGCTATTGTAATTTCTTTTCACATGACACATGATTCCCTCTTCAATCTATTGTCAAAGCTGCTTATAGCTTTTGCCCTGGCAACACATCTCAGAATTGGACTATATCTGACCTGGGCTAGATGGATGTAATCGTCTGCTCAATTCTAGCACTGCCTGGTATGTGTTGTGTAACCAGGCAAACCAATATGTAACAGACCAAATGTAACCATTACAGGCAAAGAACGTAAAATAATGAAAACCAACGAAGGAACAAAAGAAAGAAACCTGTATTGGTTAATTAATAAGTGGCAGGCGGTTGTCCTTCCCGACTGCTATTCTTGGCTATTGCTTCTTTGTAGCTGTAGTGGTTGTTTAGTTCTCGACTATCCCACAGACACAAGAAGCAGGGACAGTTCTGTGTGACTGCTGCGCCAAAATGATTGATATAATCCTCAAGTCGCCACCAACTTGCCAGTTATGCTCTACACACTGAAAGAAATGGGCTTATTAAACTGTTTATCTAGAATAATGTGTATAGCGCATATTAAAACTTTTATAACCAATATACAACTTTTATTAAAAAAAAAGCAATCATCTCCATACTCATTATTCAATCAGTTTAACCTTATGCATCTATGAAATAAAGGTTATAATGAATTACTTATACATGACTTTATATTCCAGTTGTATAGTAGGGAAGATTTGTTGTATAAAGACCAGTATCCAAATTTGTATATAACAATTGTATTAACAGAATTATTCGTTCTTATACTGAATATGTTTCCGTTTTTAACGTGTAAAACGCATCTTATAATGGTTAAGTGATCGTCACCTCTCGGTGCATAATCGGTTATGATCGTTGTTAAGTTATATTCATAGTCTTGTAATAATAATCATATGTCAGACCCGAGAGCGAAGTGCGCCGACTCAATAAGAAACCTGGCTATTCCAGCCGCTGATTTAGGGTTCGTCGCACGAGCTCATGCTCATCCCTTCTAAGATTTCAGTAGCATGCTATGCATGAAGCAGAACGGTACTCAACTATCTTATACAGTCCACTTTTATTGTCCATACATGTTCAATCATTGTCAAAATAAACACACAAAACCACAACGTCTTTATTATCTTTACTCAAGAAGAGAAAATACAACAATCGTAAAATTTCCGACAGTCCGCTGTGCATCGACTTACACACGTCTAGTTTGGTGAAAATTGACAGTATATGCACATGTTTTGTGGGATACCGCGTTGTGTGAAATGGAAAATTATTATGTAAGTATCTAACTATTTCATGGCTTGTAATTGTTTTGTTTTTTCAAATGTAAATATTGTCTAAATCTTAAAAATTATTATTTTGTAGGTCCTATTAGAAATCGCTGATGTTAAGTTTTACATAAGATGGAGGAACAGAAGGTTAACGGTGACAGAGGAGAGCATGGGTATAAAGTCAATCAACCAGAGGAAATAAAATTATATGGAAAGAAGCTCAACCTTTCTGGGGATGCTTCATTCTTAAGGTGGAAGAGTTATAGTGCAAATTCTCATGTAATACAAGAAAATACGGGTGCATCGTTACTAAGAAAATAAACTGGGCAGTTTTGGGAGCGATTTGTCATCATTTTTAATGCTTAAAAGTATGTTTTATGTATGTTTACATTAGAACCTTAGCTTGTAATTACAGTTATCCAATAAAATTTCTGAAAACTTAATGACATATGTTTTTAACTCATACAGAGTATACATCAGTTTAATACATGTATTATTATAAAACTTATAACCAGTACTAGATGTTCTAATAACGATATGGAACACTTTAATAACAGTTATTGTTATTATTTCGTATAGGGTATAAAAAACGTTGTATACTAGTTATACAATAATTTAATAAAGAATAAGGTTTATAGTCACTATACAACTGTGGTAGCAATACGCGTTTTATATCCAATATTCACCTGTTTAACTGTCACATATAGTATACAATGGCCTTATAATGGTATATAGAATTCTAATAAAGAATAAAACGCATTTCTTTCAGTGTATATTTAATTTTCTGCATATAGTCGTATTTACTTCAATTGTGTTTCGATAAGTCTATGAATAATCAGGTTTCAATTTATTCATCACACCATGGATATCTATACAGTACACCGAAGAGTCATGGTCTTCTTTATTGAAGAACTCTCAACACTCCTGTTCTTTTTAGTATTAACGTTTTTGCGGTAGTGTTTACATTAGTTTTTCAAGTGTCAAAAATGCCTTAAGTATATAGCAATTCGGAATTGATGGATATCGTTTTAATTTATGGTGAAACAAGACAACATTTGTTTTATGGATGCAAGACAACGCGCTCAAATTTGTTCACACGTCAGTGGATAACATTTTGAACAGTTGTATGTCAAATTATTTTAAAAAACCAAATCATTTTCGAATTGCCCTTTTTTATTGTTTTTTTTTACAAAATTGTATTTGTAAGGGTCCCCTGTACATTAAACATTTTTTTTTTGGATAAGTTCTGAATTTAAGTACTATTGTAGACATATATACAACTACTATATTTCGATATAAAAAAGTCGCCACAAACATAGAAAATTCTAAACATAAAACGTTTTTGCGGAGCTGGCAACAGCGCTGGGGACTTCGCAGCCTCCGCTCAGCTACCAGTCGGTCAACAAAGTTGACCCGGCGACCTGCCTAGCCGGCAAAGGAGTGGATAAGGACATTAGCGTTTTATTTATCCCGATAGTCCTGGCGGTAGGCCGAATAATAGCCTCTAGGGACGGAGAACCGATAACTGAATTTCGGTCCTTCGCTGCCTCCGTTCTTCGAATATATTTTTGTAACTATGTAAATATGGCCCCGAGTCAGAAGGAGAGATCTCCGTCGATATCGTCCATGTAATCTTGGGTATATCGGCAACTTGGTGTTTTCTTTAAAGTGTTTTGATTGTCTCGTGAACATGAAGTAAATTTATATGAAATATGGACTAGTTTTATTTCTCTCCTTTAAGTAGATAGGACCGCTGATATTAAAATTTTCTGGTAAAACGGCACGAAATGCACATAAACCAAAATCTAGAGAAACCAAAGATAAGAAACAACAGCGAAGATCCGCCTGGACAATTGGCGCAGTTATCAAGAGGTGTGATTGAACGTCGACTGTGGTGTTCCGCAGTTGATTAACCATTAAAAAAACAAAGTTTTCTTACTTTTCAAAGATTGAAATTAATGTTCGTTTAAATTTAGTAAGCCCACGATATAAATGTGATTAAAATTAACCTGAGCCTTATTTGGATCATTTACGTCTACCTAAGTATCAAATTCTTCACCAAACCAATTCCTGCCTTATGGTAAACTGGCGCTTTAGGAGCAACGGATTTGGGATATATTTATGATGACAGTGGCCAAAATAAAATTGCAGATTAAAAGGTCCCGCCAGATTTTTCACTTCAACTCGCCCCCTTAGTAACAGTTTTTGTTGAAACGGACCCAACGGACCGAATTAAATGACGATAACGATCCACCCTTTCGGACAAACGAATGCGTTTTCGCAAGGAAATTTATTTGCTTGCAAGCAGCGCCGAGCCACGGGAACGCAGTAAACAGTTGAACTTAATTACTGTGCTTCAAGGGGATCCACGAATTTTTCGTTCAACTTCATTTCGTTCCTCTCTAGGGACAAAGGCGACTTTGTTTCGACATTGTACACAAATTTGCATCACTGTATTTTGTGATGTCGCCGCTATCTATGCAAGGTCTCACATCTCAAGCGCCATCGCCTAGTGACGTCACTTCCAGTGGTTGGAGCGTTGTTAGGTTATTATAACAATTGCAATTATATGATTACATTGTAAAACGCAATTTTTACAGTTGTAACTGCTTTTACATTAATATATTCTTAAAGTCGAATATAATAAAACAGACTCGTTAAAAAAATTTCTTCTGACGTCAAAGATGAATCATGTGTAATGCTCACCGCGCTCTAATTGCGACAATCAAATATGTCGTAATTAAAAATCCCTCACGAACGACATTCGTGTCTTTACCACAGCGCACACTAGATCACGTATTATCATTTTTTAAAACTTTTCTTCGAATCGGGCGAAATTAGCATCGCGGGGCGTGCTATATCGACCGCCCTTTATCTCTGGATCCGACTCCGCGGGCTACTAGATTCCATCTACCGCGCCATCAATCTTAGTCGCGTTTATTTATGTGAATCTGATTGCTATGTGGCGTGGGCGGGTCATCTTTAATATTCATGGACGCCAGGGGAGGTTTCACATGGCGGACTTGTTCCTACTAAGCGAGGTAGATGTATAGTCTTTCCGATCTCAATTGAAGAACCAAGAGGTTGGCAGTATGTATCAGGTTCGGTCGCAGCAACTCGGCATTGAAATATTTTAAACTTGTTCCCATATTTATTTAACCATGCTCATATACAGGTCTGGTCGAACTAAATGTGGAGGTGGTAGAAATATTTACGCCCAGTTGAAGAATGCGTGGGCGAGCAATCGGCGTATAACACAGCTGCGCTGGGCGACTGGCCAATAAATCTCAGTTGTTGACAAGTGGTTGACTAGTGAATTGTCTAGCAGTGCAGTGCAGCAATGCGGAATTTGGTGTGATTCAGGTAATTTTAATCTATAATAGGCACCTTCTATTAATCATTTATATTACAATTGCGAAAGGGAGAAATAAGAGGGATATTTTGTTTACAACATGACATTTTGGAGACCTTTTGAAACGGAACAAAACGAAATTTACCATCAATATAATAAAATTATTGTTTGAGGACATAAATAATTAAAATATTTTTTTTTAGGGACGCCTATGGAACTCATTAAATTTTATTGCTAGGCGTTTTTATACATGTTCAACTTCGGAAAGACTATAACAGGGATAGCCTGGTGCGGAAAGGGAGTGTATTCGTCGAGTTATAGCAAATTCATAGGCGAATTATTTTAAGCCACAAGAACGGGAGTTTTGGCAATAAATGGTACATTTTAGGTATTGTTTGATTGATCTGATAGACATGACATGTTTTTTTAAAACCATTTCAAGTTTTTAAAAACAACTATGTTACTATTTTCACTGTCAATGATCTCTAGCATTGACCTAGTTTGGCTGAACTACACTACGTTTTTATTATTTTTTCTTATTCAGCCACTTCATAAGTCGAAAAGTTTAATCTTATGCTGACGTATTTCTAAAAGTTAAAACTAGCTTCCGTATAAATATAACCTCGTTCAAAGTACACCCTGTACAAACACTATAATAATGAACGACGATCATAAACGAATAATATCTATAAAACGTTATTACACTTCATTTAAATAGCCTTTCCACAGGCGGTATTTTTTTTAAAATCGCAGAGTAGGCACCGATGTGCGGCAGAAGTTCACGAATTGAAGCACCCAGTGAAGCAGGGGATTAAAATGCTGCAGCAGTCGAATGGACGACGGAGTAAGACGCTATTTCTCGCTGAATCGGTTCCAATCGTGGGATTTGATAAATGGTGAGGAGCGCGCATCTTGAATCGTTCCACAGACTTGACAAATGAGAATACAGGGCGATTGGGTAAATGACTATTCGCCAAAATTGGTCCTGTGTCTATGTTAGTGAATGTATCTTGGACTCCAGTCGTGAACTTCAGTTGTTACTTAAATTCCAAATGGATTTTAAAATCATCCATGAAGTCCAACTAGACTCTTAGTTGGAAAATCCCTGTCAAAGTCTAATGGGTTTAAAAATTTCAAATAATCTAGTCATAAAAATTAAAGGATAAAAAAAATCCAAATTGTTAGGTGATTTTAAAGAGCAGAATATAAAATAGCAAACTGAAGTTTGTAGTTTCAGGATTTGAAAGTCAGAACATTTTCTAGTTGATCACCTTCAAGAATCATAAGAAATCCTGCAGAAAAAATTTTTTGGGTCAGTTTAGTAAAAAAATAAGTTTTTTTAGCTGTAAACGATTTATGCGCTAGAGAACGCAGTAAGTATTCGAGATTTGCGGAAGAAAACGCCGCCACTGATTAGTGATTAGGGGTATACAACTTTTTACAATCAATTTTTAAATTAATATAAATAAAATAAGAGGACCATTTTTTAAGATTCTATAGCATTGTGAATATTATAAAAAAAAGTATGCTCAAAAACCTGCCTATACCAAATTTCAACGCAATACATTGCTTTTTGGAAAGGTATGGCTAAAATTTGATTTTAAGGAATATATTTGACACCCTGTATCTTGAAAGAAAAGACAATAGACCCATGGTCTATAGGAAAGAAGCGTCTTATTTTTTGATGTTCTATCATTATATCCCTAAACCTTTCGTTGGCATTTCTACAATACCCTGTATAAAATTAATTTTCATATAATTTTACTACAAAAAAAAATTACTTTTATTAAAGCAACATTTAATAGTATTGTCTTACTAGATTCAGAAATTTATATCTATCTCTGTATTTGTAACAGAAAGTACTGTGAAAATATTTATAAAAATATATTTTAAAACATTATCGAGTATCATTGATTTCTTTTTGTATTAAGGAAAAACGTGACGGTGTACATCACGTTTTTCCTTAATACTTAGTTGCAAAATAAATTATTTGTTGTCTGATTAGTACGAGTTTATTTTTAGTACAGTCATTGAAGCTGAAAATCAGCTGTAACCTCCGAATTCTTTGAACCTGCATGGATTTGCATGAAAATTTAGAATAAGGCTCATCTTAGGCTCAAGTTCAAAAGTGACATAAGCCGGATTGGTGCTTTTTGTTTTTAGGGGTAAAAACTACCCCTAAGTGAAAAACATTCATAAAATTAAGTTTTAAGCATTTTATTGATAAAAATCTTGTTCAAGCACAAAAATCATGTTCCATGATCTCGAACATGTTTTATGATGTATTTGATGTTTTCGACCCTTTATTTAATATTTAAAAACTACTCCTATGCAAATAATGATAAAAAATTACTTTTTAGAGATTTGGAATGATTATATCGTGCAATTATTTAAAATAAAAGTTACCTTATAGCTAATAAAAGATTTTTTTCCCTTTCAACCTCTAAAAACCATTGACAAAATTGATAAAAAATTACTTTTTAAAAGCTTGGCTTAACGTTGCAATTATTTAAAATAAAAATTCCCTTATATTGTTTATGAAAGAATATTTTACTTTTGCCATTTTCAACTCTTATAAACTACTCTTTTATCAATATTAATGTAGTTATTTTTATTATAATCGATTTTTAAATATAATCAATCAGAAAAAAAATTGCTACGCTGCATATAAATAATCACACTCAATTTTTTTTACTTATTTTATTTGTATAATATAATATTATAGTATATAAAAATGAGAAAGCCTATTTTACTCCGAAAAAATATCATTGGTTAATTTTGAAGCTATAGTATCCTACAAAAAAGCATTTTAAAGATAATTTCAAGAGCTGTAAGATCGTTTGCATATAAAATCTTTTGTCTTTTTAAACGGAAAGGATCGAAGGGCTCGAGACAGGTCGTTTTGTTCACTAAAATGGATACTTCAAGCGGCGATATCTCCTTTATTTTTTATGCTATAGGCATAAAAAAGCTACATTTTTGTTGTCTATCATTTTTTACGTATCTTTCATAGTTTCAGAGTTATTATAGAAATAAGGCAATTTTTTTGAATAATGAATGATGAATGAATAATGAAAACGTTTTCAACTTCAGGATCGTATGAAAAACACTATAACAAAACTACTTGTAAAGAATCTACGAATAATTTTAATTCTGATGGAAATGGTACAGCGTTTACTGCTCATTCCTTAATATGAGCAACCCATCTGTTTTTGACGATAACTCCTTCAATTTTGCTCTAATTAACTTTTATAAGTGCTCATTTTGAAGGTCTTTTTGAGTACTACAAAAAACTCCAGGAGCGTTATACACGTAGAATTAATCATTTTTCTGTTATTTGATGTTGAATACATCGATTCGAGTATTCCCCCAAAACAAGTCCCCTCCCACTAACCATATTTCGCTTTGTATAGGACGTACAACATTTTTTAAAAAACGATTTTCTTTGTTTATTTATAAGCTACATTTTTGTTCATTACACTTTTTTTAATAAAAGGCGTAGTTTTTGAGTTATTCGCGAAAAATTCTTTGAAAAAGTGTTAATTTGATTTTCTATCGATTCCAGCGTTATTTTTTAAAAAAATTTCCGCCCCCGAGAAGGGATGTCAACCCCCAACAGGGTGGAAGCGTCAATCGGCGCTATGTCACTAATGTTCATTGACCTCTTCTCTAACTATCTGTCAAATTTTAAGTCGATCCGTTCAGTTTCAAAGAATTCGGATGTGAAAAGCTTCAATGACCGTACTATTTGGTGGACTGTAACCTTTCTCACACTACAATACAATATGTATGAAAATTTATGTAATATTTAATAAAAAATATTAAATTCAAGTAACATGTCTTAATATCGAGTAACGCGGCGTAACAAAACAATATCGGAAGCCAACTCTTTACACTGCAGTTATATAACAAATGAAGCGAGATCGGTTTGCAGCAGACAGCGCCTCCTATTCCTCGAAGCGAGAGCCGGCCCGAAATGACAATAAAATAGAAATTACTGCGAGATAAAGGGAAAGAAAGTCATATTTCAGACCCCCCCTATAGAATCCCGCCCCGACCGACGATAATCATTTCCCGCTTTAATATCGGAAATTTCAAATTAATGTGTTCTGTGTAATCTCTTCCTCCATACTCGGGCCCAGCAAAGAACCCCGGTCGGATAATTTATAATTATTGTAGTGTTTTACGGCGCGATAACGGCACTTTATCGCCGTTAATTTCGATTAAGTGCCTTGTATATCCCGAGTTTTTAATCATTCTCGGCTTCGCGCGCCGGAAGAGTTAATATTTTAATTTTTGACGGCCGGTCGGCGCTTCCCATCCGATCCGGTTCGAAGGACCATAAAGAACGGAGGTTTGAATTTTATCGCCGACGGCGTATGGCTGTGGACAATAAAACCTCTCCTATATAAAACCGAAAATTGTAAGGCGCGTATCGTTTTCAGTCCGTAGAGACCCTCCACAATTCGACAGTTGTGTGTAATAAACACAGACGTTTTCACGATTTGCGCTCACCTGAATTTGCTGGTTAACATATGCTATGCTTAAACTCTCAACAGCAAAGC
The DNA here is from genome assembly GCF_000390285.2 of Anoplophora glabripennis. Taxonomy (NCBI): domain Eukaryota; kingdom Metazoa; phylum Arthropoda; class Insecta; order Coleoptera; family Cerambycidae; genus Anoplophora; species Anoplophora glabripennis. The sequence goes on along the minus strand of NW_019416586.1, from coordinate 165,874 downwards.
CACGGTTATACTGAAAACTAAGCGCTGAAAACATTTTTTGTCCGCAGCTGTACACCAATGCTAGCCGGTCCTGTTAAATTTTATTAAGGATCAAATCGGTAGCAATAAAATCAGTTGTTTCTGCATTTTTTTCGTCGGTCCGGGCACTAAATTCGGAACGAACTGTTTACAGTCCAATATAAAAATGGGTTTTACGGTATAAGGATCGAGAAAATGATAAGGCCCAGCCGAACTGGATAATAAAACGGGGAATTCGCTTTTTACTGCTCTTTTACATTATTGCTCATAATTAGGGACAACATTAAATTGATAAAAGGCGGTTGCGAGGGATTACCAAGGGTAATATAAAAAAATTACAGCCAATTTTATGGGTAATATGCTCTATCGCGCGAACATTAAAATTTGACGTGCTAATTAGACTTAAATTTCCATTAAAGTTAAAATGCGTAAGTTAATTCAGCCTGCCCGGCTTTAATTCGAAAGATACTGCCCATACATTTAATAGTCAACGGTAAAAATAGAGTATTACCTCCGAATTCTTGACGCACGCACCGATTTTCATGAAAATTGGTGAGTAAGCTCATTTCACCCTCCTTTACAGAAGTTACATATCCATAATGTGTGCTTATTGTTTTTAGGGGGTGAAAACTACCACTTAATGAGGAATTGAAGAATTTTTCCTGCTTCAAAACACTCAACGATACATAACTAATAAATTTAACGAAATTACTTAAAACTCGAAACTTAAATTATGTAATTAGTGAAAGGGAAAATAAAAATTATTTGTGTATTATACAATTATACTTTAACATCAAAAATTTATACATCATCTAAAGAACTATCATCACTGTCGACTTCTTCTGTTTGGTCCGTGATTGGAGGACAATTTTGGCAACTGTTCCCAGAACATGTCGGAAATTAAGCCATTTACACGATCCGACAATTTTCACTGAATAATACAATTCGTTTTTCACGATAACTTTTTTAATTTTTAATATTTTTCATCGCTCCAAAAAGCAATTTGCAGGGAATTGCAAAAACTACAAATCAACCTTTATAGTTGAAGGGTCTTGAACTCTTCGTTTTCGAAATTTTTAGGTTTTAAGGGCTCAAAGAAGGTGCTACATGCAAATGCAAACTAGAAAACGTAATATCTCAGTTAATTTTTGCTCTGCAGAAAAATTGAAAGAGAGCAAAAATATTACAAAAAAGACCTTGCATTTTTCACGTATTTTATTCAGTTTTTGAGTTATTTCGAAAAAAAGGAAATTTTTTAAAAATAAAAAAAAATTTTTTTCATTATTTCAAACTTTTTTTTAAATTTAGGTATTCTAAACCGGTCAAACTTGCAGAGCCTATTATTAGAACCTAAATAAAGTCAACTGTACATGGATTACGCTTAGTTTCTATGTTTATGGTTTAGCCATAGATTTTATTGTTGATTTTTTTCTCCGAAAAAATGAGATAACCATTAACATAAATAACACTAATTTTGCACGTATCAAGAGCTGCCACATTTCATTTGAAATAATTTTTCAGTTGCCTATTTTCATCGGACATAGCCTGCCTCGTTATGGAAACAATAATCTTTATAAATAATCAGATATTTGGAATTAATAAAAAATGAAACATTGCATTTATCAAAAAAATTTCAAAATGTAGCAAGTATTTTTTTAAAGACAAGCTTGTTATAGTTTTACAATTTAATTTTAGCTTGGACTATGTCAATGTTATTTAGAGAATTAAATAACAGAAGATGTTCTATCATAACTTCACTATTTTAGCAATAACTAGAAAACGAAGAAAGATGTCGACTTCGGGTTTGTGTATTTGTTTTCATTAATAAATGGTCTATCAAGCCATGAAAAAAAATCTATAGGAGACAATTACAAAACTTTTCTAATTAGCGTTATCTACAGTTGTGCAGAAAAATAATATTTTTATTCCCATATCATAAATATAAATTGTATTAATAGTTCTTTAAAATCAGCCGTAGCTTTTTGAAATCGATCGATCGTCATTTAGAAGTAATGACACTTTAAAAATTTCAAGATGGCGTCCTTTATACTGACGTTGCTATGGTAATAAAAAAAGTTCAAACAATACTTACGAAGGGTTTAACAGTGTATTTAAAAGAGTATATTTTCAACTTAGGTTATATAAGCTAAATTTCGAAAAAATAACAACTTTCTATAACATTATAGCAGTTGCGCCCTCTAGCGGTGAAGTTACAAACTTGAAAATATTTTAAATCAACTTCTTTTGGCCGCATTTGTTAATAGATTTTTAGCGCGTCAGTTTCCTATATCCGCTCCGTACCGTTAATGGATCACCCTGTATATGTACTGTTAGATTCAGAAAAATTCAAAAAATCTAAAAATATACGGTTTGTTCCATTTAAAAAACCTTAGTTGTTTTCATAAGCCAAAAACGTGACAGTTTATAAAAATTCTAAGAATGCCATGATAAACTACATAAAAAATACTAAAATTTTTGGGTGTACATTTTTTTCTATATATTATAGTAAAGGAGTTAGATGCGGGGGGAGGAGGGGACAATTATAACGGATCACCCGGTACGCAAAAGAAAGAGGAATAGAAAACTGGCATAAAATTAAACTTTGATTAAACATCAATGGTAAAAAAAGGTAATCAAAAAATCATATAAAAGTGAAATTTATATATTGTTTTATGGAATAATAAAAATATTATCTTCTAAAATTAGTTCAAGATTCAAAATTTGTCACGCAATACGGTTCAATTTAGCTGTGACGTCACACCGTTCTATCGATTTGGACACATCACATGTTGTACTGTCGTTTGCTAATCTACACTTCACTTATTTTGCGTTAATAATAAGCAATATCTTGTGGTTTTTGTATAAACAATGACTGTTTTGAACTCGAACAAGTAAAAGGACTAACTACAAGATTTCTTAGTTCTTAATTTTAGTAAAAGTTATTCCTTGATCACTTAAATCTGACAGAGTCAAGGCTCTGCTGCACCTTCAGTACTAACAAGGAGAAGGTAAGGTAGTCGGATTTTTGTAATTTTTGATATTTATGGTACGTGTAGTTTGGACCTTGAGTAAGAATTTTCCGAAGTAGTTCGACGCAACGTTCATAAATTACCGAGATAATCGATTTTGAAGTTTTACCTGACAGCTAAATTCACTAGATGTGACACATTCCTCAAGTGGGAGCGTGGCCTAATTGGTAGCGTTCGGAACTGACAGTCAAGAGATAGCTGATTCGAGTCCGTCGCGTGACATTTCTTTTTTTTTTTTTCAAAACGCACCATACAGTTTTTTATTATTTTTTTCATCTCGAAAATTATGAACAAACGAAATATTATAATAAATACTTATATATATGTAGGAATATTCTTCAAATATTTCATTAAAATGCACAATTGGTTGATAAACAATATTTATTAACAATAAAGTTTCTTAAAAAAACGAACGAGGTCAGGTAGGTTTTTTATTTTATTTTTAGTATTTGACATTTTACGCAGTGTGGCATAAGCCAGAATGATAGTTATCATAGAAACATGGGAAGCAGAAATTTTTTAAGCATCTAGCTTGTGTAAATGTTATATTTTTACAGGCGCATTTTGTTTAAAAATTATTGACGTCGAAGCAAATTTCGTTAACATTTTGAAAGATTATTCTTTCATCACACAGTTTCGATGCTTCTCTACCCTTTGTGGAATTTACCGAAACTTTTTAAGCCCGAGCAGGTGTGTTCTATAAGCGGTTTTTTTAAACACGGTGGACGACCCACATAACCTAGCTCAAAATGTTAATTAAACACTTGAAGAATATTCCTACATATATAGTTCTCATAATTTTTCGTTTGTTCATAATTTTCGAGATCTGAAAAAGAAACAGAAAATGCTTAAAAAATGTCTGCTTCCCATTTTTTATTATAGCCACCATTCTGGCTCGTGCCACACTGCGTAAAATGTCAAATACTAACATAAATATAAAATAAAAGAACATCCTACCTGACCTCGTTTGTTTTTTTTTAATGATATCTTATTATTAACTCATAATAAATATTGTTTATCAACCAATTGTGCATTTTAATGAAAAATATTTGAAGAATATTCCTACATATACATAAGTATTTATTATAATATTTCGTTTATTTATAATTTTCGAGATGAAAAAATAAGAAAAAACCGTTTTGAAAAAAAAAGAAATGTTACGCGACGGACTCGAACCAGCGATTTCATGACTGTAAGTCCTAAACGCTACCAATTAGGCCACGCTCCCAGTTGAATAATGTGTCACATCTAGTGGATTTAGCTGTCAGGTAAAACTTCAAAATCGATTATCTCGGTAATTTATGAACGTTGCGTCGAACTACTTAAAAATTAAATTAAATTAATCCGACTACCTTACCTTCTCCTTGTAAATCAAACACAATAGTGTGAATTTATAAATTAAAATTAATTAAGTACAGGACTTTTCCGGTCTGGATGCGTCACCCTCATCAGAAGATCCTTAAACTCCTTACTCAACTAACTCATCCTCCTCTTCAACATCATCACTAGCCGTACCAGCAAGCGCTGCACTCTTAACACCATTGCCATTCACGACCGCATTCGTGCTAGTTTCTGCTCCACTCGTTTGCTTTATTGCTTGGCCCGCGGTGCATTTTTATGTCCGGACGGATGCAGTTCGGACGTGCTTTGGGGACGCCCTCCACCCGCCCCAGTTGATTGCCGGTGGTATTCCGGTACCGTAACGCAATTTGACCGGCCAGTAACACGTACCTGAACGCCGGGAAATAAAATTTGTTTGTTACGGGCCGGTAACGAATCGACGTTTCGCCCCGACGTCGCCCTGATCAGAGCGGTTGGGACAAGTGGTGTTGGGAGACGCTCTGTTTGCCCCGCTATTTCGTCAGTGCTAATACCGCGTTGAATATAAATATTTGCGACCACATTCGTGTGGAATAGCAATGGGGTTTAGTGGATCAGCTTCCGGAAGGTTCGTCTTTATAGTGTTTTCTTCAGTCTTACATTTTTGTAATGAATGTTTTTAGTTGCGGTTCCATATGTAATTCATTACGACCGTTAATTATACATTGGAGAACTAAAGGGGTACAAGGCCGATCCCTGGGGAACACAAAAATGTAAGGCGTGTCGTCAAAGCTTGCGCTTCATATTCGGTTCTCAAACCAAATAAAAATCGACGATCCAATAACGCGATTCGCACACGAGCGGCCCCGTGAAATCTGTTTAATTAATGATTCATTTTTATCGAACTCCCCACGCTTCCAGGTTTCCCTTTCACTAATATGGGTCGGGGGAATCCGCAATTTATTAGCTTTTTTCCGTTCCCGCAGCTTACTTCAATTAAGCGTGAGCATCCAAATACGACTGTGCGTCGCCGAAATGTGGGCTTTATTAAAATTTAATTGGTCCGAAACTGAAAAACTGGGATTTATTAAATTTTGGTATGACCGCATCTTTAATTCACGGTGGGGAGCCCTTTTATATCGATCGCCAGGCCCTGTCCGAGTTCATTTCGTTCGCTGGCAAGCGATAAGTTCAAATATTTGATTGTGAAATTTAATTCTTTTAATATTTTCCTTTCAATCCTCTGTAGATACGGTATTTTTTTTAAAATGCGACTGGATCAAGTTACAAGTGCAACTCAAATGTATGTTTTATGTAACTCAAGTGTAAAGATCCAATAATTGCAGCAAACTGTTTGTCATAAGCAACTTTTGCATATTTAAACACATTTTTCGTGAGTTACAATAAAAACTATCTGTGACTTAAGCGTACGATTTGAGTTTCTCAAACGTATAGAGCTACTATCGAAATAAATGAAATAGACCCCTAATTTTGGAAACCAATATTACTTTTCAGATTGTTGTTTACAATAATTATTTACTAGTTGAGTCAGTTTTTTTATTTTTTAAAGGATATATATGGAGATACACTTCTGTTTTGTTTAAAAATAAAAAAAGAAGAGCTTTTGGGACAAATGACCTTCACAGTACTAAAGACAATAGTTCGACTTAACGTCAGTAAAAATTTGGAATTTTTTTATTAATTAACAAAAAAATTACGACGAGTTAAAGTGAGAGGTATCAATTTTGTAGACAGAAAACCGTGATTTTTTCAACATTTTCATTAATAATAAAAAATGGGATAACGAAACGAACTGAAATTTTAGTACACAATAGAGTAATAGTGAGGCTATACAGGGTGTTAAAAAGAGAGTGTAAAATATTTAAGGAGGTAATAGTATGAACCAAAATAAGCAGAAAAGTCTCAATAAACATGGGTCCGCAAAGTAACGGTTGCGGAGATATGGAATGTTTTATGTTTTTTAGCCCCTTTTTTTATTTTGCAAAAACGTTGTGTATTTTCTTATAATAGTTGGTTGATGTTTAGTGAAATAAACAGTACGTATTTGACAGTTGTTCTCAGTGCACAAGTTTTCTTTCGCTATGGCTGGTTACTCTAACGCAGAATTAACAGACATGCATTTCATGTATGGTCGTGCTAATGGGAACGCCACCGAAGCGCGACGTCTTTATGTTGACGCTTATCCAAATCGCCAGATTCCTTCACAACGCATGTTTGGAAGAATTCACCAAAGATTGCGTGATACCGGTTCCTTGAGCAAACAGTGCCATTTATCCGGAAGACCAAGGTCGGTATCCACTCCTAGAGCAGAAGAAGAAATTCTAGCACTGGTAGAGCAGAATCCAGGTACGAGTGTGCGGAGAATATCAGCCGAGGTAGGAATTAGTGGTCCTCTTGTTTGGAGAATCCTTCACGAGCAACTGCTTTATCCATACCATGTGCAACGAGTACAGGCCTTAAATCCAATAAATGATCATCAAGCACGTTTGGTTTTTTGCCGCTGGTTTCTACGTCATGATGCTGAAGACCCTCGTTTTCTTGCAAACATTCTTTTTACTGATGAGGCCGGGTTCACAAGAAATGGAGTGTTTAATTTTCACAATACGCATATTTGGGCCGACGAAAATCCTCATGCTCTAATAGAATCTGGACATCAGGCACGTTTTTCATTAAACATTTGGATGGGTATTGTAGGTGACAGGTTTCTAGGTCCTGTTGTTTTACCAAACCGATTAACAGGCGCTGCTTACCTCAACTTTCTGCAGAACACACTGTATGAGTTTTTGGAAGACATTCCTTTGAATCAGAGGCAACAAATGTGGTTCCAGCATGATGGTGCTCCAGCTCATTTTTCCATGGCCGTTAGAGAGCATTTACACCAAACTTTTCCACATAGATGGGTAGGAAGGGCCGGACCTGTTTTATGGCCTCCAAGATCGCCTGATCTGAACCCTCTAGATTTCTTTGTTTGGGGATATTTGAAGACATTAGTGTATGGTACTCCTGTAAATAGCCTGGAAGAGCTGCAGCTACGGATTAATCAAAAGTGTCAAGAAATCCAAACCAAGGAGGGTGTTTTCGAAAGAGTTCGAATATCGTTGAGACGAAGATGTCGTGCCTGCTTGGAAATGGACGGAGGGCACTTTGAACATCTTCTGTAACTTTGTTTTTTGTTTGTTAAAAGCTTCCTTTGTCGGTTTATTCCTAATAAAATAAAATGTTTGAAAAACGAATAGTGGTCCATATCTCCGCAACCGTTACTTTGCGGACCCTTGTTTATTAAGACTTTTCTGCTTATTTTGGTTCATACTATTACCTCCTGAAATATTTTACACTCTTTTTTTAACACCCTGTATATGGTCCAAATTTCAAATATTTTTGCCCCTACATTTTCTTATATCGGTTTCGAATCTCGGGGGTCTATTTCATTTATTTCGATAGTAAGTGTACTCAAACGCTATATTTAACAGAGATTTTTAGTGGTAGACACGTCGATTGTTGTTATTGTCGTTAATGGAACTGTCAAATTTAATTTAAATAATATTCAATTAATTAGGAACTTGAAAAATGAAAAAGAATTACAATGAAAAATATGTTGCAACTCAAGCTTATTTATGTCACTCAACTGTTCAGTTTCAATATGATCGCACAACACACTTTTTACTAACGTTCTTGTTGCTCTATTGCTAAATATAATTCAAACAATATTAAAATAAATCAAAATATTTTGTAACTCTGGTGTAATGTTTTTTACCTACGACCACTACTGTAAATACTTAAAAACACACCGTCTGCGATCAATGTAAGATTCCTATTACATACGGTAAAAAAATCGCACAGTTTTCCTAGCAACCGCCTAGCAACGGTCAATACAATATTGTTTGTATTGACCGTCGCTAGGCGGTTGCTAGGAAAACTGTACGATTTTTTTACCAAACTGTGCGAATTTTTTTCCCTACGACATAATAGGAATCTTGCATTGATCGCAGACGGTGTGTTTTTAAGAATTTAAAGTAGTGGTCGTAGGCAAAGTATAGTACGTAATACGTGGTGTAATGCAATTACGCACTCATAGAATTACGCACTCGCCGCTACGTGGCGTCGTGCGTAACTTTTCCATTCGTGCGTAAAATGCTTTTTACAACACTTATTACGTAATATACTATTGTCGCTCAAGTTTGAGCGACAGTGTTCAAATTCCTAATTTTTTAATGATCAACAAACCCTATTTAACGAAAAATTCACGGTTTTCAGGGATGGACATGTTGTTTTTACCAGTTATGCGGCATAGTATCCTGCCCTGACCCGGAGCAACGTCAAACATCCACCGCTCGCGGTAGCGTATGCAACTGGGAATTTCATTCACGTGGCGCGCGACGCACGGCAGTTGCAATTTGTTGAGATGTCAATCAAGCGGATGTTCATAGAGTGCAGTGACAGACAGGGACGGATTGGCCCAGTGGGAAAGCAGATTCGCGCGGCATATCAATAAACCGTTATACCGGGTGAGACATTTACGATATTTTAACAGTTTTCAACGAGTTTTTATCAACCGAACCACTTTCCAGTTTGTTAATAAGATTATCTAGTGGTACGCGCAGATTCTATGGCTATTCATTCGGTGTGAATGGGAATTGGCGGCATTGTGGTGAGTTCGTGCAGTCTTTAAATCCCAGTTAAGAGTAATGCGCTCAATAGGATGAATAATAAAACGATGGATTTAATGAATAACACAAACCGCCACGGCGCGCGGCGTCGGCCTTTGTATACGTTTACTGAATTACTTACTAGCTCTGTGCAGCTCTGGGGTGGATCTGTCTGTCTGGGCTTACCTGGAAAAAGAAAGATCGTGTTAATCATAGAATTACTTACGCGATGGAGATAATAAGTAGTTATATAGAGGGCGAGTCACAACTTATCCAGTGGAATTTGAGAATAGCTGCGTCATGAACACTGGAGTCAATATCGTAAAAAAAATGTTGTAAAATACTTATAATTTTTGAGAAAAAAATATTGAAGTAGTAGTATTTTCAACCCTTACATCGCTGGACTACTGTAGTCTGGCCACAGGTGATTCCGAATACTGAAATCCGTTAGTGTTAACGTTTTGCGATAGTGTTTACCTTAGTTTTTCAAGTGTCAAAAATGGATTACGTGTATAGAAACTCGGAATTTATGGATATCGTTTTAATTTATGGTGAAACAAGACAACATTTGTGTTATGTTGAAGCATTTTTGTCGTGGTCAAGCAAGACAACATTTGTGTTAGTTCGTAGAAACTGGTTAAGACGGGCCCAAGGTGTTTACACGTCAGTGGACAAAATTTTGAACAGTTGTTGTAACATCAGGTATGTCAAATTATTTTATTAATTAAAACCACAAATTAATTTTATTAATTAACAATAACAACAACGGCAAAGGCAGTTGAATTTGTTAATACAAAATAGGTGTAATAAAAGTTTATTTATGTATTTCTTTCCTTAAGAAAGAAATTCTTTAAATTTTTGTATTCATTCATTTTTTATTACTCTTTGCCGCCGTGCCGGTCGCCGAGTGCATGCTTTGCCAAGGCCAACTTTTACACTGGACCAGTTTCCAGTGCCGTGTAGAAGTATCATTTTCGAACTGCCCTTTTTGATTTTTTTTAACTGTATTTGTAACAGTCTCCTGTAAAATCAATATTTTTTTTTGGATAAATCACCCTCGATATGTGGGAATTTATATATAAATATGAGTTTATGAAGTTGCAATTCTATATTCAATAATAAAAATAGATATTTCTGTAGCACGATGCTGTCAACTGGTAGGCTAAAAAAAAAAGTTTGGGAACCGCTGGGATCGTTACAAAAACACTACCATCTCCTCTATGATTTATTGAATAAAATACTATTATAATTTGTGTGATTCTAGTTTCTACTATAACTATACAGGGTGTCTCACCACAAACTATCGATGGATCTGAGAAGCCGCTAGAAGGATTTTTTTGAAATTGTGGTGATGTGATACGGGCCGTGGCTATACCGGAAGTCGACACCAACTTTCTAATTTTAAATGGAACCCCCTGTATATTACTTGCATTTTTGCCTAAAAATCAAAATATCTTGGAAATGGTCAATCCTAAGTACGGAGTGTGCTACGAGTATATGTTTTCAACATAAAAATAAACGCTCTTTCCAAAAATGCAATAATATACAGAGGGTTCCATTTAAAATAAGAAAGTTGGTATGGATTTCCGGTATAGCCGGAAGTACGATGACCTTGAAAATGTTTGAACTTGGTAGGCCCCACGGCCCGTATCATACCACCACAATTTCAAAAAAATCCCTTCTAGCGGTTTCCCAGACATCTATCGATGGAGTTCGTGGTGAGACACCCTGTATAGGGTGTGATGTTTATAGTGAATAAAATTGAAAGCTCACAAGCCTACATTCCTGACGACGTATGAAACAAAACCAAATAAATGTGGCCTCGTGACAATTCATCGCACGTGAAACAATCTACGCACATAAAGCCGATGCTTCTTACTTATGTTAGGAGCATCGGCTTCTTGCACCTGCAGAAATTACGTGACAGACGACAAATGTTTGAGAAAAAAAGGCAAAAGTAAACAGGTTGTGTCATTTACAAAAAGTACATTAGGCCTATATCTTCGAAAGGTGACATTTAATTGTCTCTGTGATATTGTGCATCAAAATATTTTTAAAAATTTCTACGACCTCTACTTTTAACCTTTTTTCGGGTGTTTCGTTAAGGGGTGCATTTATATGCGAAATTTTTTTGTCCACCATTTTAGAACATCGAAACCAGTTAGAAATAATATATCTTTACTGTCAGTTATACAGGGTGGCATGAAAGTATGGGAATCCCAAAAAATCTCGCGAGATATGCATTTTTCGAAAAAACAAATATAGGGAAAGTTAGTATTTTTCCCTGGCTATTCAATGGTGGCCATGCTATGACCACTGACCATTGACCACGTGGTCATTATGGGGTCAAGACAATTTTTTAAATTGGGAACCCACCTTTTTGACCCCGGAAATGGAAAGAGCGGAAAATTTTACGTTCAGATATGACTTTGACCATATCAAAAATTTCAAAATGGTGGCGAAATCAAGATGACAGACGAAATTTTTTAAAGTTAACCGATTGTCGCCAAATTTTGTATACGGAGGTTTTCGAGGTCGCTGATCACGAATCCAAGGTCGGATTTAAAAAATCAAGATGGCGGATCCAATATGGCGGACGAATTTTTTGGAAATCAACCGATTTGCACCAACCGTTGTATCCGGGGGTTTTTGGGGTCGCTGATCACGAATGGGGTCAGTGACCCCCAGAACCCCCGTATATCAAATTTGGTCCCCATTGATTAAATTCAAAAAACCCTATCCACCATCTTGGATCCGCCATATTGAATTTTGAAAATCTGATTCGTGATTTTTCTTTTCCCATTTTCCGGAGAATGCATATCTCGCGAGATTTTTTTGGGGTTTAAATACTTTTATGATACCCTGTATAAGTTTCCTTCAAGATAAAAAAAAAGCATATTTTTACCTCTATATTTATCTTACGTTTCCTGAATTTTCCACACCTGTTAAACATACTTAAAATCGCGTACGATATTATAAATATAATCACACCCTGCAGAATGTTTTTAAGAAACTATTAACACATGCGTTAATAAGAACTACAAACTTGCTGGACAAAACACGAAAGGTACATTTTCCGATGTTTACATGTTCTCCATGATCTTTCAATGCAAAAATTAAAGGAACTTGCTCTAGTTTAGCGCCAGGCTTCGTCGGTGGATGGATCTACTTGTTCTATCATTGTCTTCCTAAAAGTGCGATTTCTTGTCTACAAAACGCTAGCCTTAATAAATTGTAATTGGTGCCGAAATGTATTAATTTGTATTTGCATTTTGTAAAATTAGTATTTCTTTTATTTTATTTACTATCTACTTTGCTATTTTTAAAAGTTTAGAGTTTAGTTCTCTGCAGTGGTGAAGACAACTATTATTTTATGAACAATTTCTGCTGAAAAAATATATTTATTTTTTAAATTTAAGCACACAAAATCAAGGAAATTGGCTGCTAGTTAGCGGACCAATAAAAATTAAGCACCAAGCTACCGTTCATATGCCCCGATAACCCCCAAATCTCTTGCAAGGGAAAAGTTATTTACAAGGTGAAATCCCTAAAAGCTATCGGCAGATCCCACACGTCCCACCGAAACTTACCGAGTCGCTGCTTCAAATAATATGTGGCTTAGACTAAAAGCTGCAACATTAGGATTATGCAGGTCCGGGAATGAGTCCCGGCTCGGATCCAGCCAGCTCCTGCTGAATATTCACATCTCAATCTAGCGGCTCTATTATTAATGCACATTTGCAATGTAAAGAGGGTCATTGCCAATGTTTACTTTACAATAAGGGCTCACCTCTAACACACCACAATCATTACTCAGGCCTCTCACCTACAGATCCTCGATGGCTCTGCCAACAAATTTGTGTCGCATTTACAAGTGATTAATTCTCGTTAAGGGCCCGCTAAGATCTATGCCGGAGCCTATTTTGCATTGGTAAGTTCAAGAAGGGCATCTCTTGTTTATGTTGAAATTAGAGGCTTACTTGGAAAAATCGTTGTTTTTGGAGATTTATAACTTTGGTTATTGGTATTATTTCTGCAGTTTTCCAGATATCTGAAAATACATTTATTTTACCGTTAATAGTAGACCGATCGAAATAACTCATATAGAAAAAAAAAAGAAAATTGTTACCTGGACTTTCATAAGTGGAAATGGAAAGGACCTTATAATAAACGAAAAAAAAATAAATCGTTGTAGATCATGCAAAAATCTACAACTTTTGTAGAGGTCACTTTTTAACATAACCTCAATATTTCCGAGAAAAATGCGAGAAACCGGTTTTTTTCTTATTTTTCGGTTTTTATTTCTCATTTTCACAAAAATAATTTAATTTTGACGAAACTTTTTGAAAGTATACCTTTCTTATACCTTTCTATGTTTTAAATAACTGCAAATTTTTTTAGATAAAAAAATCAAGGAGTTTCCGAGATATTCATTTTTTCCAGTCTGAAACACCTTTTTTTCAAAGAAAAATTCTACTTGGGAAAATCATCATACAGAGTTCTGTCAGTGATCATTTTTTTCGTTTTGACATATACTTTTAGGTGAAATAAAAAAATCAGTTCAAAGACATGCTCAAAAATGCAAAAAAATAAAAAATGACGCAACAATGAATTTTTCAGTAATTGTTGATAATTTGTTTAAATTTTTAAAAAATTCAAAAACTGATTACACCAATCAATTGTACGGAAAAATACAAAAAAAAACTGTCTAATTGTTTGACCCAAAACTTTATTTTTATACAGTATTGGTATAAACATAAGTCGAATAGTGAATAAATAAAATAAATAATATTTTTTTTCCGTAGGATGGATTAGTGGTTATTTTTTAAAATTTTGATGAATTCATAGAAATACAGTGTGTCCAAGATAAGAATGGGATAGCATTAGGATCTAGGAAATGGTAAGAGATACGGGGTGGCTCAGATTAGATAAAAGTTTGTTTTTTTATACCTAACAATATGCCGTTTAGAAAGTTTTAAAATTCCGGGTAGTTCCGGAGATATCCGAAAAAACCCGAAATTTTGAAAAATTGTTTTAATTTTTTTTCTGGCTTTATTTGAAAACGAATTTTAAAATAAATTGCATATTTACTATGCCACTTTTTTCGTTCAACATTTTTGCAATCCGACGTTTCATCTTCGAGGGGTCATCATCAGGTTAATTTTTTAAAATACCTCGCTGCTATTTTTTTGACCGAATCTAGTCATTTTTAATTCTGAATTAGATGGTATTACTATTGTAGTCGCCTAAGAAAGTAAAGTTTTTAGCTTGTTTTAGCTATCATTTAAATTTTTCCTGAGTACGGCTCTGAACGCTTTCAAAATTGGATGAAGTCATAACAGTATAAAAGTCAATACCTCACAGAATATCCAACAATTTTTTTTACTACTATTAGCAATACTAATTAATAAAATATTTCATAAATTTGTATTATTTTTTTATTAGGTACAACTTTTTAAATTATTAATTCAAAAAAATTGTTTGATATTTTGTGCTGTATTGAGTTTTATACTGTTTCTCCAATAGATATTTTGAAAGCGTTCAGAGACGTACTCAGGAAAAATTTTAAATGGTAGCTGTAAATATGCAATTTATTTTAAAATTCGTTTTCAAATAAAGCCAGAAAAAAATAAAACGATTTTGAAAAATTTCGGGTTTTCGAGTTTCGCGTCAACAGTAGACTTTGCAGTTAATACTTTGTATTGCTGAAATCTCAAATAATCCAGAGATAATTTTATCATTCGTGCATTTGTAATTCGTCTTAGATGTTTATAGCAATACTGTACAAAAATAAAGTTTTGGGTCAGACAATGAGACACAGTTTTTTTGTATTTTTTCCGTAGAATTGAATGGTGTAATCAGTTTTTGAACTTTTTATAATTTAAACAAATTATCAACAATTACTGAAAAATTCATTGTTGCATTTTTTATTTTTGTTTGCATTTTTGAGGCATGTTTTTGAACTGTGGTTACAGATTTTTTTATTTCACCAAAAAGTATATGTTAAAACGAAAAAAATGATCACCTGCAAAACTCTGTTCGATGATTTTCCTAAGTAGAATTTTTCTTTGAAAAAAAGTGTTTTGGACCGGAAAAAATGAATATCTCGGAAACTTCTTGATTTTTTTTATCTATAGAAGATTGTAGTTATTTAAGACACAGAAAGGTATACTTTCACCAAGTTTCGACAAAATTAAGTTATTTTTGCGGAAATGGGAAATAAAAAACGAGAAATCAGAAAAAAAACCTGTTTTTCGCATCTTTCTAGGAAATTTTGAGGTTATCGTAAAAAATTACCCCTACTAAAGTTGTAGATTTTTGCATGATCTACAAATTTTACGTTGGATACTTTTTTGTTTGACGTCAACTTTCGCCAGAAATCCCAATGATACAATTTTTCACAAGTTTTCAACCCTCCAAATCAACCGCTCCGCCACCCCTGCTCACGCATTTTTTTTTGGGTCCAGGTAACAATTTTTTTTCTCTAAGTGTAATTTGGTTGGACTATAGTATCTTCAATTGTGATTGGTTGGAAAGAAAACATATGATTATTATACACATAACTATTATTGGCACAGTTTTGAATGACATTAAACGGCAATTTGAATTAGTCGATTCAAACGCAAATGACTTCTACGAAAAGTCCTTTTTAAGGATTCCATATCCGTCCGCGAGTGTTCCTTATGGCCCGTTCGGATCGAGAGGCCTACATAATTGGAAATTATGCAGCAACTCCGCTGCCTCGTTGCAATAACATCGAACGGTTACGATCCTATCGAAACCGATAAAATAAGCTCGGCAACGACCTAATGGGAACATGCAATTAGCATTACATTTCACGCAAATCGACACGCCTAAGGGCATAAAAGTGTCTCGTAGATAATAACTGGGTCCAATATGATATGTCCAAAGCCGCTTAAACCACTGCCAACGCAATTTTAACCAGATAGCGAACCCGCCATATCGCATTTACAATCCCCGATCGCCTGTTCGGTTGGATTCCGTACAAACTTTCGAACCGCGGAATGAATTGGAAAAAGAGAAGCTGAAAACTGTTCGTGTAATTACGAACCAGATAATAATACATTTCAATAATTTTGACAGATGTTCGATTTTTAACATTGAGATTAATCCATTCATTTACTTATAACGAGCGTTCAAATAAAAACGTGGTCAAGTTGGTTCTGAAAATTTGGACGTAGGGCGTAGCGTATAGCAAATGAACTTAAACGTCATCTGTCAAAGCGCTATATCGCCGCTATCAATTTGAATATTTTCATTTTATAAAAGCGTTTAAAATGGTGTTTTCTCAAGAACAAAAAGAGTTTATCATAGAGTCCTAATTTAGAAATGGACGCAAGATTGATGGAATATGGAAGTATTCTATTGAGGAATGTTTCATAGAATTTCAAAATCAATTTCCCGGCGTTGTTGAGTACAAAATTTTTCAAAGTGCAGTTCAGCGTTGTGTTAATGTTTTTCGTGAAACGGGCAGTGTAACAAGAAAAGAAGGAAGCGGCCGACCTAAAAAGCGGACTGAAGAATTAAAAGAAAATGTCCAACAAATAATGGAAAATGCGCCAAGAACTCCTGTACGTGTTTTATCACAAATGGTGGGAGTATCAGTCGGTACCTGCCACACAGTGTTAAAAAAAGATTTGCGTTTGTTCTCCTATCGTTTAACTTGTCAGCAAGAACTTCATGAAGTTGATTTTCCGCGACGGGCTGTATTTTGTGAATGGTTTTTAAACAACTACGGTGAACTTCACCTTATATATCACCTTTTTTTCTGATGAAGCCTGGTTTCATTTAAGTGGTTACGTAAACTAACAGAATATGAGAATGTGGTTTTCTGAAAAACCAGATAACTTTTTTGTCGAGGGCCCTCTACACGCTCAAAAAATTGGAGTTTGGTGTGCTCTCAATCGAAGGAGGATTTATGGACCTATTTTTTTTAATGGTACTCTTACTGCGCAAAGGTATAGAGAAGAAATTATCGCTCCTTTTGTTAACCAGCTGGAGGAAAACGAAATACAAACTTTTACTTTCAACAAGATGGCGCAAGGGCACATACGGCAGGCGAGACGATGAATATGTTGAGGGAAGTTTTCCAAAATCGACTAATAAGTCTCAATGCTGAACATGAATTTCCACCGAGGTCATGTGATATTACGCCGTGTGATTTCTTTTTGTGGCCTTACCTTAAAGACGACTTATAGACAAGATTCGTGAAATTAACAATACCCCGAGCGTCTTATAAAATGTCTTTAATTCTTTGAGGAACAGGTGTGAAAAGTGCTTGGAACAAGGAGGGGGACACTTTCAGCAGCTGCTTTAATTTATTGCTATAACAAGGAGGGGGACACTTTCCGCAGCTCCTTTAATTGTTTGTTATTGTTATCACGATTATTCTTTAAAATAAAGTTATATAGCCATTAACGTTATTGAAACTGACAGCTGCTATACAGCTCGTTGAGAAATGAGGTTAAGTTAGTCGCTATAAGCTACTCCCTACGTCCAATGTGTCAGAGCCAACTTCGACCACGTTTTTATTTGAACGCTCGTTAGATTTACAAATACACGGATAACTGCAAATAAACCAAAAAATAAAAAAGATATCTAAAATGGACACATTTAATATCCTATAACGCAAAACTTACTATTACAAGCACTAGTACTAAACCAATCAAAAAGTGGCTCAAAATTCCTAATTTAGACACGTTGCAAAGTGGCAAATGTGTTACATTGTTAAATGGAGTAGATAAACAGTTTATATAAGAATAAAAGGAGAACAGTATTTTCAGCGATGGTAGAATACAAAAAGAACAATAGGCAAGTTTTGCAATCAATCAAGTGTGGTAAAAACCCAGTTACCACATCCTCTTCTTGATCTTAACCTGCATTAGGTTCTATTCAAGTTCCACTGCACAGTGGTCTTATCAGGTTGTTTGGACGTTCCACTACTCAGTCCTATTCAGCAAATAGTTTTGTTCTTTTTACAAAGTCCAAAAGCTTCCTTACCGACACTTCTCTCAGCTCTTTGGTTTCTAGATAGGGTTTTCCCAGGAGCTTCATTCTACTACGTGCAAATCCTGGGCACTCACGCAGAGAGGTTCCGTCTGACGAGTTACATCCTCGGCATAACAGACTGTCTACAAGCTTTAACTTGTATAAATGTTTGCTAAAGTTCAAGCTGACCAACTCATTTGTTCTTTCCTTCAAAATACACTCCATAAGTTACTTCGCATGGCTTTGCCCTGGTCTTGAAGGCCAGTATTTCCTGTGTTCTAACTAAGTCCATTTGGAGGATTTGAAGGATTTCGTATCGATGAACTCTGTTTCGGATCCCTTCCTAGAAAGGTTATCCGATTTCTCATTTCCGTCAATGCCTTTGTGTCCTGGTACTCAAAACAGTCTAACTGTATTAGTGGTAGCCAGTTCAAATATTCCCGCACAAGTTTTGACTTTACCTTACCTTAATTGCTGTCAAATAATGTGAGTGTATGTTTATAACCTCTACATACATTTTCTGCATGAAATACAGTGGAGCACCTCTCCAGACTGTGGCTTGTACTCCATCTGGGTCTGAGTCTATATATTCCTGTCTGGAACCGTCCAATCATACAAGACTCCATCTTTCCAGGTTATCATACTTTTCCTCCAATTTGCTCTGACCCTCTATTACCATCTTCTCAAATTCCATCCCCAGAGTTGTTTCCGACATAGATGTTTCCATAAGTCTGGAATAAGGACTGCCTCTCCAGTCAGTTACCACAAGTATTATGTACAATACTTTTTTAAACATTTGTTTGATTTTTGAAAATGACCATTTAAATACGTTAGGCCTCTGTAGCCTTTTGATATGGTCTTTGGTATGGTTATTTTGTATTTGATGATAACTATCTCTATGATTACCAATAACAAAACCATCCTAACTTGTCTAACCTTTACTAAACCTTTGTAGATAAATGTTCACACTAAATTTGTTCAACAAATCTGACAGTGGAGTATCTCTGATGGAAGAAGTATTGCTCAATCTAAAATGTAGTGGGTTAGTAGCATTGGGACCCAAATAAAAACAGTTTTGACCCTGACAAGACAGGTCCGTGGAAACTTAGCATTTCATAAAGAAACCAACAGTATTATTACATGAGACACAATTATTAAGAGAAATAAAGAATTACATATATATCTTTAGATCAACGTCATATTGTTTGTTTCTATTCATAAAAAAATAGGTTTAATGCAGCATTTTGATATGGTCAGTGGCAATTTATTATTTCCTCCCCACTCATTCGCTCTTGATCGATCTATTTGGAGTACAGGCAGATGCAACAGAGGTAACATTTGTTAGAACATTATCACAAACACCATTAATGAATACACCAAATGATAAAAGGCCAGAAACCGAACCTTAAGGTACACCAGAAGTAGCAACGATTTCAGTAAATGTAAACCATAAGACTAAACTATCAATGATCTGATGCAAAGGTGAGATTCGATAATGGATGCTTGTGTTGTACAAAGTATATTCATAGATTTAAGAGGGAGACTAGCGTTATAAAACAAATACATGATCTTTATTCATGTAACTCAGTTGTCTAATTTGGTCCTGTGAAGCTCACTTTACGCTCCAGCATATTTGTGCTCTTAAATTTATGAATGCACTTTCAACTGTAAAGCAGTTCAAATAAGAAATGAATCTAATCAGTGAAACGGTCAGTTCACTCGCTCGCTTCTTTGATAATTCAAATTGGAGAATCGCGTCAGCGACATTAAACAATCAGTTTCATCGAGCTCACAAACACAGTCGAGAATAATTCCATTAAGTGTCAGACTCGGCAACAATTCCATCAACGCAGAATGCTAAGCTCGCTAAGTGACGTATTATTACCGCACGTATTCCGTAGGTTCATAACTGAGTTGCGTGCAAATATGGATTGTAGTCAAATAAGTACTACCCAGTACAAGATGAAGGTTAAAGGTAAATCGATTTTATTCGTCTTTGTCTAAGAGGTGTTTCAAAAGTTGTTCTTAGTGAAATAAGAATTGATATACTACTATAATATCACGTCTACTAAGTATATACAGGGTGTTTCTAAAATAGGGTTCCAAACTTCTGCTGCGTTTATAATTCATTAAAATAAACCTAACATATTAACATGTGCCCTAAAACGCACCCTTAGGAAGTTATATGCCCTTAAATGGGCTCAAACAAAACTGTTTTTTTTTTCAAATAAATTGTAGTTATGAAAGATCCGATCATTTAATAAATAATTTAGGACATAAACTAAGACTATTTAAATTTAGAGTTACACTTACTAATTAGAGAACTAATTACTACTGCAGACAATAGCTAAATGTGAAATAGAAAATAATGGGATTAAAATTTTTAAACTCAATTTATTCGAAAACCATTAGAAATAGCGATTTGGACAAAGATAGTATTTTTTACGTAAAATTGTTAAGATATTATAAATCTGTAGAGAAAATAGTTAAATAATTGAAATAAAAAAATTACGGGCCGAAAACCCCCTTCACCAACTTAAATGGGACGCATATGATTTGCATGTCGAAAAACGGAGTAGCCCATGTTATTTAACGTAAAAAGTTATGTAACCCATTCATTTTTTTCTATTTATTTGCGACCGTTTTGTCAATAACAGAAAAAAACTAGTTTTGTTTGAGCCCTTTTAAGGGCATATAACTTCCTAAGGGTGCGTTTTAGGGCAAATGTTAATAGGAACTTTTTTGGCTTATTTTAATGAGTTATAAACGCAGCAGAAGTTTGGAACCCTATTTTAGAAACACCCTTTATATCGACGCTTCCAATAGAAATGTCCGGCTTTAAAATACTGGAAACAGTGAACTATCTTCTCGGGACTACTGACATGGCTTCTAGGAGGATAAAAATAGAGACGCAAATCACTCTGTTTTAATATTTATTATATAGGGAAAAAATGGTAGAATACGAATACGCTATTAAAAAAATTTTTAAATGCATTTTTACACCGAAAAAAAATAAATATATATATATAAATATTTTCAAATCATTTTTTTCGGACCTGATAAAATAATAATACCCTACGTCCATATATTTTAACTTTCAATGTATTTACTAAAGTTACAGGGTGATATTTAAAATTTCGAAAATTACTCTTCCTCTCTCTCTCTCTCTCTCTCTCTGAAGTACTTATGGTTGACAGTATTTATTAGCAATGTTTACATAAACACTGGTTTATATTAATAAACATTGCAAAAAAAATAAATCTACATAGATCGTGGTTAAGATAATAGGTGTCGATTGGGACATAACATTTATTAGAATAGAGTAAGTTTTTTTAATTCTTTTATTTCTGTTAAGCTTATGGGACCTGATCTCATACCTAATTTTTTTCGAATATACAGAAAAGATTTTTGGGTTAGTTTTGGAAATAACTGTTTTTCAATTACAACTAGTGGTAACGATTTGTGGCTAGAGAACTCCGTATTTATTTGAGATTTGCAACTTTTTGCAATTAATCTTTAAATTAACATTTGAAAACAAGGTGAAAAGAGCGGTCAAAGAAAAGAACTATTTATTTGCCTATTGTGAATAGTGTAAAAAGATATATAGAGTAGGCGGTATCTGTTTTGGTTTGGGTGAATCGTATATCCACGGAGATTTTTGGCTTTTTGGCTTTCAAATATCCCTAGAAATGAAAATTTTTCTATGCGCATAAAAAAACGTGGGCTTAACTTTTGGCAGCACAATATGTTAAAAAAATTCGAAAAATGTCATATTTTTCTTCCTATTTAATTATGTATCTTTTCAAGAGTTGATTTTAGGCGAATATGGAAGAGGAAAAATATGTTTGCAATTAAATTTTTTACAAAACATGTTTAGTTACAAATCGAATGAATCATGTTTATTATGGTAAAAATCGAAAAAATCGCAAAAATGGGGTTAAAAAACAATACTCTTTAGGGAATTTTTTGGGGTATTGGGGTAAAGCTTGAGAGCTCTTCTATATGTGATTAAATTTTCAAGTATCTAAGGGCCTTGGTTTTTGCTGTGCAAAAATTTGAAAATTTGCAATTTTTTTTTTCAAAATCTGGATTGCAAAATTATTATGCAAAATCTATCGAACCGATTTTGATGAAATTTGGTGTGATAATTCTACATAACATGAAGTTTTTTTGAGCCAACTATAAAGGTCCTATACCCAATTTAAATACCCCAAAAAAATTCCCTAAAAAGTATTGTTTTTTAACCCCATTTTTGCGATTTTTTCGATTTTTACCATAATAAACATGATTCATTCGATTTGGAACTAGACATGTTTTGTAAAAAATTTAATTGCAAACATTTTTTTCCTCTTCCATTTTCGTATAAAATCAACTCTTGAAAAGATACATAATTAAATAGGAAGAAAAATATGACATTTTTCGAATTTTTTTAACATATTGTGCCGCCAAACGTTAAGCCCACGTTTTTTTTATGCAAATAGAAAAATTTTCATTTCTAGTGATATTTGAAAGCCAAAAAGCCAAAAATCTCCGTGGATATACGATTCACCCAAATATGGCTTTTTGAAACAGATACCGTCTGGACTAATATTTTTTTAAAATTTTTTCGATATTTAACAATTCTTGATGAAAAAAATGTGGATTTTTGTGTTTTTTAATTTAGAAAAATTAATGAAATATGTAAAATTTATCCTTTAATTGATGACAATTTCAATAATTCGAATCATAATGAAAGAAAATTCGCAGCGGTTTGAACTATTGAGGGTTTCTTTGGGATACTGTGAGGTTAAAAAAAAACAAGGAAAATATTCTGTCTATTCATTATTTGTAAAGTTATATCAAATTTAGCAAAAATCCTTAAATATTTTTACTTTTTTTAATTAACTTTCTTGCATCGAATTTTTTTGTCAATAAATGATAAAAACGTCTTATAGATGATACTTTGAAACTTTGAAGTTTAAATTTTCTGTACTCTTTTCTTTCACGAGTAACTAATGACCAAAGCCAAAAAAATCATCGTATAAAGCTCCTGAACAGCTAAAATTAAAGAGGACAAGTGAAACTAAAAGAGCTTAGAAAAAAAAATTATTGAACCCCGTGGACCTTTTGAAAGAGATGCAAAAATTTTGAGTAAATTTTTCCGCAGATTTCTTATAATTTGTTGAAGCTGGCCAACAATAAAAAATTTTGACTTTCAGATCCTGAAACTAGAAACTTTAACTTGCTTTTTTCATTGTCCCACGACTATTTTTCGCCAAAATACAACCTTTTGAATATCACCTAAAAATATAGAATTTTTTTATTCTTCAATTTTTGTGACTAGTGTATTCTGTCCATCTATAACACAGATAAAAAGTTCTTGTAATGTACGTTCTTTAAGTTCATAGATTTGACCTTGACCTTACTTATTGACTTTATTATACCTATACATATCAAGAATGTGAGTTTTGTAGTTTATAGTTAAATACTGTTTATTCTTTGTATTACTACGGTTTCTAACTTATCCTGTAATAAATAAAACAAATAAACAATTTATTGTCAATTTGTGAAGGTAGTCTAAGTTGTTTACAACTTTGTTTCCCTGCGCTTCCTCTTTCGTTGAGGCTTCAACCGCTCCGCTGTCACACTGACAGTCGAACGGTTCTTTCGCGGGACATAAAACAAATATCGGCGACTCCTGTCAACGCCGATCGGGCCCGTGACGCACGCTGCCTCCGTG
The DNA here is from genome assembly GCF_000390285.2 of Anoplophora glabripennis. NCBI lineage: Eukaryota > Metazoa > Arthropoda > Insecta > Coleoptera > Cerambycidae > Anoplophora > Anoplophora glabripennis. The sequence continues at coordinate 142,112 of NW_019416586.1, read as the reverse complement.
GAGCCTAATACACCGGAAATTCGTCGGCGCGTCACCGAAACCGGAAGTCCGGAGGAAGGGCGAGCGCAACAACTCGATAGTGGCGGCTGGAACAAAAGTCATATCAAACTTGCGGGAAACTATGGTAGTAAACAAGGCCAGAAACAAAAGGCGCCCGCCCCCGGAACAAAAAGGTGCCGGAGCTTACACAATGCAGCAGTAATAAAACTCCGCTCCCGTATCAGTACTGAATGGGAGCGGCGAGTCATCCGAGGAATATAACGAAACAAATAGCCGTTTTATTTCTGCATTAAAGGGCCGTAATAAAGTGGGTGATAATCTCATATTTATGTTGATTGCGCCTTTATTCGCGCTAAACGGGTTGCGAGATGAGGGGGAGGCGACGGATCTAATTGGAGCCAACGCCCAGAGCCGGATTTTTCGGTTTTTCCTGAAAATTATTATTAGGGGCCGTCCAAAAGACCCCGGAATCGTTCTTCGCTGTAGTACACGTTTTTGTCGCTAGACGTCTCTTGCGGGATTCCTTTTGTATCAAGAAATTTCCTCAAACCCGCCATTATAACATGAGGATGCGTCAAAACAGATACAATATGAAAATTTAATGAATCAGTTTCGGCATCCTTCAAATATAAAACAAAGACAACTGTGAAATACACCAAAGTGCACGAAAAAGGCTTCAGAAAAAATTAAAATAGAAAATACGTCGAAGTAGTAAAATAGATCAAAGCATTTGTAAAATACATATAAAATTGCAAAGCACCAAAAACTGCATTAGAAGTACATGGAAAACATTTAAATTCTTAAAAAAGCTCAAAAACAACTAATTATGTGAGAATATTTATATAAATTTATAAAAATATTGAAATACATCGAAGTATCTGAAAATTCTTAGAAAAATCTGTAACTATATCGAAATTCTAGAAACTTGTAGTGTACCTCAGGATTGGGCAAATAAAGTAGCCTGGATGGCTTGAATGCAAAACAGGTAAAAACGGCTAGATTATTCTATTTAGCAACAAAGGAACAAAAATTTAAAATAAATTACAACAATGCTGCTAAAATTATTGCTCGACAGCAACAGATTGAATAAAATTTATAACCCATCAAAAATACAGCAACTTTTAACGAAAAGCCAAAGTTTAAACTTTGAAATGCTGATGTAGGCAACATTAAAAAGTGGTGACTATAAAACAGTCAAATTTTTTCATCATCTGCCGAGTCTAGGGACAAAGTGAGGATCTTAGATTGGTGTTTCGTATCTATTATACAGGGTGTATCTAAATAACACCGAAATAATTCAAGGGGCGATTCTCCGATGAAAATTAATAGGGGTCTTTGGTATAAAATTTTTTGAAAAAACCCTCCCCTGAAAAGTTACGCCCCTCCTAAAATTACAAAAAAAAATTGTTTTTCTTTTTTATCTTCCACGTACATCAAGCTAAAGAAACCAAACTTGGTGAACATTATCTGTCAATAAAACTACACTTTTTGAATTTTTTTCAACCCTGAACTATTTTTGTAAGGGGTTGAAATAATCAACCCCTATGACATTTTTTCTTATAATTTTTTTTTCGATAAAATTTTTTCCTTTTAAAAAATATGTCTAAAAAACCCCATTCATTTACTAACTTTTTGATCTCTTCAAGTTTCTTCGAAAAGTTAAGGATTTATGACAAAAAAAAATAAATGTATTGTAATGTATTTTTAAAAAGATGAGCTGTTTAACGCGAGTGTATTTTGCCGAAAGATCTAGTGGCCTGTTCTTTACAATGGAATCCGTAGAAACAAATGTCAATGTCATTTATTGTCATATTAAATAACATTTTATTAAAAAACACTCAACCAAATAGTTGACCTATGATTCTACTAGGCTAAGAAGTTTGGAACTTAGACTAAAAGTGAACAAATGATGAATAATGTTATAACAGTAACAAAAAATAAAAATCTGTCGGATATTGACAATACAATCTACAAAAAATGTTGAAAATGATTGCCTTCAGCTTCAATACAAGCATCTACTCTTGTTCTCATAGAATTGCGTATGCGTTCAAATATTCCTGGTGAATTTTTTATCGTTTCACACCCTGCTACAATGCGGTTTCGCAAATCATTGATATCTTCAACTGGCCTTGAGTAGATCAAAGATTTCAGATATCCCCATATGCAAAAATCCAAAGGATTAAGGTCAGGGGAGCGGGCTGGCCAATTTACATATCCTCCTCGACCTATCCATCGATTGGCATACACCTCATCCAAGTGACGTCTTGCACGTATACTAAAGTGGGCTGGTGCACCGTCGTGCATAAACCATAAACGTTGCCTAATTTGAATGGGAACTTCTTCAAGAATAATAGGTAATTCTTCGAGAAGATGACAATATGAGTCACCATCTAATCGTCGTGGAAGAAAATAGGGACCAATTAAATGATCGTCGATAATTCCGAGCCACACATTTAATGAAAATTGATACTGATGATTTCCTTCAAAAAAGTCATGAGGATTTTCCTCAGCCCAAATATGATTGTTACGAAAATTTCTAATACAGTCTCTTGAGAAATTCGCCTCGTCAGTAAATAAAATATTTCTTAAGAACTGCGGCGCTTGGCCGATCATATTAATAAGCCATTGACAAAAAACCACACGTGGTAAAAAATCTCGAATCAGTAACGACTGCACCCGTTGGAGATGATAGGGATATAACTGTTGTTCTTTTAAAATTCTAAAAACTACCGAATGGCTTACATTTAGGACACGAGCTATTTTCCTGGTACTAGTTTCTGGGGATTCCTCAATTAAATTAAGTACGGCTTCATCGACAGCTTCAGTTCTAACTTCTCGGCTACGGCCACAGTCATGACTTCTCTTTTCAAATTTTCCAAGTTCCCGCAAGCGTTGGTGAATATTTGTGAACGTAGTATGGTGGGGTAATCTACGCTCTGGGTACTGTTCAGCATAAAGTCTTTGCGCTTCCAATGCATTACCGTTAGCATACCCATATGTAAAATGCATATCTGCCATTTCTAAATTCGAATAGTTAACCATATTTTCGGTTTATTAACTAATATTTTCTACACAAAATCATGAAACTTGTGAAATAGTAAGAAACAGTAACAATAAATGACATTGACATTTGTTTCTACGGATTCCATTGTAAAGAACAGGCCACTAGATCTTTCGGCAAAATACACTCGCGTTAAACAGCTCATCTTTTTAAAAATACATTACAATACATTTATTTTTTTTTGTCATAAATCCTTAACTTTTCGAAGAAACTTGAAGAGATCAAAAAGTTAGTAAATGAATGGGGTTTTTTAGACATATTTTTTAAAAGGAAAAAATTTTATCGAAAAAAAAATTATAAGAAAAAATGTCATAGGGGTTGATTATTTCAACCCCTTACAAAAATAGTTCAGGGTTGAAAAAAATTCAAAAAGTGTAGTTTTATTGACAGATAATGTTCACCAAGTTTGGTTTCTTTAGCTTGATGTACGTGGAAGATAAAAAAGAAAAACAATTTTTTTTTGTAATTTTAGGAGGGGCGTAACTTTTCAGGGAAGGGTTTTTTCAAAAAATTTTATACCAAAGACCCCTATTAATTTTCATCGGAGAATCGCCCCTTGAATTTTTTCGGTGTTATTTAGATACACCCTGTATAACATTAAAGACAATCATTATACATAATAGACAAAATGATTAACGAAATAAACAGAAGTGATGGAAAAACAGATCTGTAATCAAGTATTTAGAAATTAAAAAATTTGCAAATAGTTGAAAATAATTTGAAATACAAAGAAGGATCTCGAAAACTTGGAACTATATTAAAAAGCCTACAAATGTTGCCAAAATTCCTTGAAATACTTTAAAACCTTCGAAATACCTTAAACAACAACTAAATACTTTATGCTGAAATACGTAAAAAATCTCGAAATACTTAAAAGTACTTCAAAATACAGACAAACATCTCAAAAGTTAAAAAAAATATTTTGAAAATCTTCAAAATACCTTTTGAGGTATTCGAGGTATTTGAGGTATTTGAGGTTCGAAGGTTTTGACCTTCGAACTACCTTAAACAACAACTAAGTACTTTGTGCTGAAACAATTAAAAAATCTCAAATTACTTGAAAACATTTCGAAGTACAGGCAAACATCTCGAATCATAAAAAAAAAACTTAGAAATATTTTGAAAATCTCCAAAATACCTCGAAGTACTTCAAAACCTCTAAAATACTTAAACAACTACTAAATACTTTGTGTATTGTTCTGAGATACTTCAAAATTTTCTACATTTAACCTCTTTGCGTTCCCCTTTGCCCTCGATCATTGACCTTTAACCTTCGATCATTGACTTTCATCATAAGTACCGCCAGATATTTTAAGGAACTTCGAAGTTTTTAAGGTATGTGCTTCGAAATACTTACTTTACTTTCGTAACTGTTCTGTTTTGTGTTCACTTTTCATTTCTTAACGCGCTTTCTTTTTTTTCAGAAGGAAAAGGGCAAATCAGTAAAACATTTCCTCAACCGACAGCGACAACAAACCACACACCGCTACTACAACTTAGCTCGTAAGATTTACGTACACCGTCTGCACCGACCTAATGGGCGTGAAGAAAAGTTCACTTAATTTTAATCATACGTCATCGACTACGTTCTTTAACAGCTCTAGGTCCCAAGCAACAGCGACAAATGATAGGGAATGTCTCTCCTATATATCGCCTGGGATTGTAGTTTTCCTAAAGGAATGGAAAAGGAAACGCTGAACAGGAACATTCTGAATTACAAAACGAAACGGAGGAACAGTAATTAATTCTTTTACCTGCAACTGGTCCAAATTATTTCGCCAAGGACAACAGACAACCAATTTAATTAAAAAAGAACTCATATACATATTTTATGAACCCAATTTTTGGTAATAGTTACTTTAAAGACTGTTCACTGTTCGTCAATAATAAAAAAAATACTTACAGGGGTATATTCTTATCGTTACTAGTGTTTTATTTCAAATATTACTCTCCTGAACATGCAAAAATCACTCTGGTATGTACAATACGATGGAAATAGAATTAAACCGAACGCAGCTTGTGCATTTAAAGGACAATTCATTAAACCGGAATATTTAATTCGGTCCGGGACACAGTAACGAACACGAACTAATACTAGCATGACAAAAACATCATTACAGCAGTCTACAACTGCACGTACACAGCTTCAGATCTCAGTAATTATACACACGTGTGCTGCTCATTGTCCCTGGCTCTGAATACCAACGAGTAGTATATGTTTCTTCCAGGGGCGCCGCGATCTGCAAACTGCGAGGGTAACGAGACTGACTTAAATGTATTTTAGAGGACATACGATTTCCACGATTTAAATTAGACAAAAATTAAATTTCTTCAAGTTTGTTACATACTTTGGACATGAGTTTAATTTAAAGCAACATCTGGGACACCGCAGGGTTCAATTTTACGACCACTACTCTTTCTGCAGTTTATCAATGACATCAGGAACAAAATCAACTGGATAAATAATTATTTAAGCTGGTGTAAGTTGCAATTAAATGTAAAATAATAACCTACACTTCTAATAGCAACGCAGTCGTTATAGTTACGCTTTGAGTGAACTACGGGCGGCAGAAGCGCCATCATCACCACCAGTTGCAAACTTAAGACAAATTAGGGACACACTTAGACTGTGTACCTCGTAATGTCATGTCTACCGTGTAGATAAAGTGTTTGATGAAAGTTTTCCTCTGCTTTTCTCCCTACACACCTGCCGCCACTGTGCCCCGTCGTTACATCGCGAACGGCGCTGCCTTTGTGACGAAGCTCCAGCGCCACACTGCTGGTTTGTATTGTTTAATGAAAGTTCCAACGTCATTTTTCATTCAGCCGTTGGGAGCTGCCGCTGACGCCGCTGCGTTCCCAAAGCAACCAGTGACGACGCTTTGATAAATAACCCGCACAAAGACAACGGGCGTTCAAAAAAACTGATGAAGTAGGTTGTTTACACCCTCAAAGATACTAGGGTTATTCTGTACGGCCAAATTTAAGAGAAATACATCTGATATGATTAGCTACCAGCTCGAAACGTTTATCTACCGAAGTTTAATTTTCTCCAAAAGACGTCAGACAATCTAATTACGTTAACATTCTGCCTTTAGATAGACGAGGATGTGAGCAAAGGCGAATGTTGCATCGAGTACAAGACAATGCTTCCTGGAAATTATCCTGACCGTCTCTGTTTCATCCTAATAGCTTCTAAGAAATAATGTCTCTAAAATGGCTTGATAATAACAACCAAATACAATTTTACAGTTACAGTTTATTTAGAGATCGTTAAATTAAGTGGAATTGGGTTGCAGAAATGTAGACATTATCAGGACAAGTCCTCATTGAATCATTTTTACAAATTTCATCATAATGTTTACTTTTAAATCATAGAAGTTTAAGAAATACTGGACATTATGAGTTTCTCAGAATGCCATTCGGACTCAAAAATGCCCCTTCAAAGTTTCAGAGAACCATGAACCATGTTTTATCTGGATTACACAATAGATGTTAATATACACTGTACTGTACTACTAATTTTCGATTAAGTGGTTCATCAATTATCTCTTCTTTTATTATTACCAGACTGCCAAGGCCTCACACAGACGTGCTCTTATTTAGTGACGTCAGTACCAATGATATTAGTGTATAATTATGATTAGATTACTTTAATAACTGTTACAATATTAGTCCTATATACATGTGTTGTATCGGGGATTTTTCAGTTATTATAGGTTTAGAATTTTGTTTTGAAATTTAATTTATTTATTTATTTGCACACTTTCAGTCTTTGTTCCCAGGTAATACTATGCTGATTTTATTACTATGTTTCCTTCATTTGTTTCTTTTTTATCCCATACCTCACTTTTTCAATTTTATTATAATTTTTCTAGACTGATTTATTTTCATGAACATGAGTCTGCAGTATAATCAATTGTTTCCTTTTTTGTTATAAAGCTGTTATGTAGATTATAATAAAAGTGGGAGGTTCGAAAGACAAGACCATGGTAGCTGTATGTTTATGGGGTCGGTAAATCCGAATCCGGTGTCCGACTGACCCGATTAGCTCTGGTTGAAGCTCAGTTCAAGGTCAAATGTATAGAATCAATTTCCAACAAAGTAAACCTACATATCTATACGTTCTTGGGGTCGGTGAATCCGAATCCTGCGTCCGTTTGACCCGATCAGGTCTGCGTTAAGGTCAGATCAAGGTCAAATGTAGGGAATCAATTACCAACAAAGTAAATCTACACATTTATACGTCTTTGGGATCGCTGAATCCAAATTCGGGGTCCGTCTAACCCGATTAGCTTTGGTTGAAGGTCAGTTCAAGGTCAGATGTAGGGAATCAAGTGCCAACAAAGTAAACCTACACATCTATATGTTTTTGGGGTCGCTGAATCCGAATTTGGGGTCCGTTTGACTCGATTAGATCTGGTTTTGAAAGTTTCTGACAAGTTCAGTGGATTTTTGCACAAAATTCTTGTTAAAATCAAATTCAACTCTATGTCGTTAAATAGTGGTCGTATGCTGTTGCTAGTTTCTGGCTAAGCATATCCAATTCATACCTTTTTTTTATACAAACCAACTTTGACGATATCTGTCAAAGTTTCTGTTTACAGTTGCACGATTACGCAAGATCCACGCCTTTGGTTTCTCAAGAGGTGAAGTTACTGTTTTAGCTTTCAATTAGAATAGCTATATTGGACAGAATCAGGACATGTGTTACACATCATCATAATATTGTATTCCTGTATTTATTTCCAGTGACAATGTATGATGTATTTGAGTCTGTTAACGCCACTGTGTCGTCGTATGTAATTCTATTTCACGAAAAGATCGAGCTAGCGACGTCGTAGTTCATTAAACAAAACACCGTCCCGAAAAACGGCCATCTGGATACTCTCCCACCTAACAGTACCGCCGCCCGGGTGCCTGTATCACTTCGAGCGAACAGAAGACAGGCCCTGGAAACAAAAACGCGACGATTCGCGTATCAAAGAGCACCTCGTCTCGTTCAGGAGATGCGATCCATCCTCCTTATCGGCTACAATCCAATTTTGCCGAGAAACGGACAGCTTTGTCATCTCTAATCTAAGTAAGTGGCGAATGGTTCGGAAAAGTTGGCCAACTATCATGGCCGGCTATACACAGATCGAATGGATATTGCGCCATATATACGCCAGTAATGGACAGCCAATCTTCTTCCGGATTGTATGAGAACTAAGTAACAACTTGTCTGCGGAGTTTCTCGCCGTTATTGATAGAGTTCGCCTGGAGGACGACCGGGAATTTCAATGTGTCTGGCAACTTCGACCAAGCCGGGTCATTTCTCATGTTTTTGTGACGAAAATGAAATATAGATGTTTTGAGTAAAAAAAATGACTGATTTATTCGCGCCGCCTATATAAGCACGGTCTTGAATTTGAAATGATATTAGGCAAATCTATCAATTCTCATTATATCTGCGTTGATATATTATTACTTGATTAATTCCATCGTAGTTTGGCCTTCTAGCAGTCGATTTAAAAAAGTAACTGATGATGCAATTTAGAGTGACATAATTTAAGTGCAGTTTAAAAATCGAATTATATATAACTCGACTACTTATTTGAATAAAAAAAATAATTTTAGTGTTCTATTTCAAAGCACCACAGTCGGAATATCCAAAATAGGTATACAGGGTGTTTTTGAATGGAGTAGCATAAATGATACCAGTGAATCTACATTTCAAAAGAACACGATCTGCAAAAAATCGCCTTAGTAAAATGTTCACCCCTGAAGAGATATGGGCCATCAAAGTTTCCAAAAAAATTATGAAAATTGGCTGTAATTTGAAAACCGAACGAGGTACAAATAACAAATTTTTTACAGGTTGTTTACTAATACAGATGCGAGTTTTCAACTATTTTTCGAAAATTTTAACCCCTCGAAAGGGGTTGAAATAACCACCCCTCAAGCCATTTTTTGCCATAACTTTTATATTTCGTAAAAACTCGATATCCAAAAATACGCATTAGATAAACTGGTTCTTTTAGAAACTTTTACCTCTCTAGCAATTTTCCTTTAAAACTTTTCGTTTATTAATAAAAAAATAAAATGTATTACCATTCACCTCACACCGTATATGATTGCAATCAATCAAAGAAAAACTAAGTGTGCTGCTGTCATGCCAGTTGTCACAATTAACTCTTCTGTAAGTTGTCACTGTTATCAGCTAAATACTTTTTGGGTGTAAATTAACAAGAATTATGCCAAATTTTACTAATGATGAATATGTGGACATGCTACAAGTGTTTTTTTCTACGATCGTGCAAAATTTACTACTTATTGCACTACCTACTGTGCCAAAAGTTTAACTTTTTTTACAGTAGTACAAAAAAAATATTGATTACAAGTTTAATCTAAGCATATCCATAAGTACCTAACGTCTGACATTGACAATTTGCGCAATTAATTTCCAGTTGTCAGTTAAAATTTTAATATTATGTAAAATACTGTTAAATAAAATTTGAAATAAAAACAATCGTAGAAAAAATGTTGCGTGCAACATGTGCAAAAAGCATATTTGTTGCACTTAACATGATTGCAGCTCTCAACTTCGTCTCGAGCTGCAAACTTCATGCATCGTACAACAAATACACACTCTTTACAGTAGTTGCACAAATAACTGTTTGAATGTCGCAGAAACTTTTATTAAATAGAAGTACAATGAAAACGAAACTAAGAAATAATTTATTATCAAAAAGAGAAAAAACAAAAAACTTAGTTAAAGGACATTTTCAAAATAATTGCCATTTCTTTCTAAACACAACCTAACACGTTTATCAAAGTTGTTACGGACTCGAGCAAAAATTATGGGATTGTTGCGAATCTCATCAGCCGCCGCGAATATTCTTTCCTGTAGCTCTTCAACACTGTCAACTGGGGTCGCATAAACAATACTTTTTATATGTCCCCAAAAGAAAAAATCCATGGGCGTTAGATCGGGAGAACGTGCAGGCCAAGAGATAGGTGCCTCATTGCCGCGACCTATCCAACGATTCGGGTAATTTAAATTAAGCCACCGCCTAACTACTACAGTGCTGTGAGCAGGAGCCCCGTCATGCATGTACCACATGGCCTGACGTACATTTAATGGTACTTCCTCCAGAAGTGGTGGTAGATGCTCATTTAAGAACTGCAAATATTCAACAGCACCAAGTCGATGAGGTAAAACAAAAGGGCCGACAAGCACATTTTCTACAATTCCTGCCCAAATGTTTAAACTAAAATTATGTTGAAATGTTGTCATAGATACTTCGTGAGGATTTTCATGAGCCCAGGAATGAAGATTGTGCATATTGGTTAAACCATGTCTTTGAAAAGTTGCTTCATCTGTGAAAAGTATCTTTGAGGCAAAATTCAAATTATTTCTTAGAATATTAAGATACGATTCGCAAAAAACAACTCGCTTATGCATGTCTGGTTCAAGTAGAGCTTGAACTGGCCGGTGGTGAAAAGGATATAATAAATTATCATGGACAATATTCCAAACAACACTATGGGACACATTTAAGTGCATTGCTGTTTTTCTCGTACTAGTCTGACGATTTTCGTCAAACTCTTCAAGTACTGCATCCTCAAGATAAATAGTACGAACAGTAGGTCTTCGGCCGGTACCCTCAATATGCGGCTGTATTTTTCCAGTTTCCCGAAGTCTTCGTTCTACCGCCGAAAAAGTTTGTCTGTGGGGAACTTGACGATTTGGATATCTCTCATTATACGCTCTTGTTGCCGCAGCACAGTTTTTGCGACATTCAAAATACACTTGTAGCATGTCCACATATTCATCATTAGTAAAATTTGGCATAATTCTTGTTAATTTACACCCAAAAAGTATTTAGCTGATAACAGTGACAACTTACAGAAGAGTTAATTGTGACAACTGGCATGACAGCAGCACACTTAGTTTTTCTTTGATTGATTGCAATCATATACGGTGTGAGGTGAATGGTAATACATTTTATTTTTTTATTAATAAACGAAAAGTTTTAAAGGAAAATTGCTAGAGAGGTAAAAGTTTCTAAAAGAACCAGTTTATCTAATGCGTATTTTTGGATATCGAGTTTTTACGAAATATAAAAGTTATGGCAAAAAATGGCTTGAGGGGTGGTTATTTCAACCCCTTTCGAGGGGTTAAAATTTTCGAAAAATAGTTGAAAACTCGCATCTGTATTAGTAAACAACCTGTAAAAAATTTGTTATCTGTACCTTGTTCGGTTTTCAAATTACAGCCAATTTTCATAATTTTTTTGGAAACTTTGATCGCCCATATCTCTTCAGGGGTGAACATTTTACTAATGCGATTTTTTGCAAATCGTGTTCTTTTGAAATGTAGATTCACTGGTATCATTTATACTACTCCATTCAAAAACACCCTGTATATACACATATTTATGGCTCTAAGAACCATAAATAGCCATTAAATCAGATAGTAAAATCCTCGGCATTTATGGAAAAATAAGTGATATACGACCGATATAAACTAGCTAACTAGATCCGCCCGCAAATCCTAAAAATAAATAACTGATAGCAAAGAGCTTAGACTCGGAAGCCACTTCTGCATATACGGACACTGTTAATAGCATAACATTAAGCCCCTAGACTTAGCGGTTCATAACTGGAAATGGAAACGCCAGTTGAGGCTATTACCGGCCTCATCGAGACTGTTCAACCGCGTCATAGGCCGTTGTCAGCTTATTGTAAATTAATATGTCCTATTAGGCGAACGACAGCGTTAATGGTCATTTGATTTAACCTTGCGCGTACTACGTGTATGTCGATGGACGTGAATCTCATTGATGTATGTGTTTTCCATATACAGGTAAAATCTTTACATGAAATTGAAATGGAAACAGCACGTAAAGCGCTAAACATTTGTATAAATCGTTCATAAAACAATTCATACATTTTTATGACGTAATCCAGAACGTTCTTGATCAAGTAGTACGTAATTTTACTCTAGATGACTGCTGTTATAGTCTCCAACAAGTTTTAGTTCTTATTTGGTTTTAAATGTACAAATAGGCAGTGCCCAATAACAGGATACGATACTTTTATGACTGCCAGATGTCGTTTATTAACAATACAAAAAGTAGGGGTCCCAGTGTAGAGCCTTGTGGCACGTCAGATATTCAATGAAGCATGTGAGGCATAAAACCACGATACTGAACAAAGTGCTAGCTATTTTGTAAATATGATCGAAGAAGTTTCAATAGAAAATCAGGCGGACCAAACTTATCTAGTATGTTCAACAAAATGCTGAGGTCAAGTCTGTCGAAAGTCTTAGTGAAGTCGATATAGATATCATTAAACTGATTCATCTTGTCAAGTTTTTTACTAATACAATGAGTTTTCTGCGCAAGGTTAGCATAAGTAGATCTGCTTTTAATAAAGCTGTAACGCTCGCACGACAACGACCAAAACCAGGAACCATACAAAAAACTGTGTAATACAATTTCACATAATAGTAACTGGCATATAATTCATTCTAACTGCCATTCTTGTGCACTAGATACACTTTGGATAATTTCGAACATTCAAGATAAGGAGTCAGATAGGGTTCCGTGGCCAATCAGAGTGCCACGGCTGCAAACAACTTATGCTTTTATTTTGACATCGTGAATCCAAAAAACTTAGTCGGAAAGCCTTAAAGTGGTCAGTTTAATTGTTATTGACAAACTAAATGTTTAAATGGCTGCAAAAAGTTTATTTTTATAGATAGTACAATTTTTTATGCGTTAATGTTACGTTATCTCATAATAAAGATATTTCTTGAAAATTAAAAAAAATTTGCTTTAACCAGTCATTGCAAATATCTTACATTTTCCGTCTCCGCGCGCACCAATTTTACCATATCTCTGGTTCTATTGGACGGATTGAGACGCACGACATCTCATTGTAAAGCTTGAACTTTATTTTACAAGATAGGTAAGTTCCATTTATGAATTTATTTACTTATCAATTATTGGCAGGTTAGAAGATTGTGAAATTTCAACGAAAATGCTGGTTTTATTTGATTATAAGGCCTTTTTTATTCCACTTCGATGAAAAGCCAAAAAAGTTACCGGATACTGTTCCTCGCATCCTAACAATCATTTTTTGGATTCAGGAGGTCAAAATACTTAGGAATAAGTTGTTTGCAGCCGTGGCACTCTGATTGGCCACGGAACCCTATCTGGCTCCTAGACTAGTAGGAGGTTTTTAATAATAGTTGAAAAATGTCATATTTGCTTTAGTTCGACGAAACATAAACGCCATCTGGTGTGATATATTTAGGATTTTGCTCATCAGTCTTGCCTAGTTTGTCGTGTAGAATTGTCAAAATACTAAATATATTTAATCCTTTGGTAAGAGCACACACCTTCAAACGACGATTGAGAAGTATTGTTTCCATTTTCCTGCAACGTCAGGACCTTTTTAGTCACGAATTCACAACGACGCCGGAACTGTCAGCCTAATATTTACTTATAAATATAATGGAGCTGCAATTTCATACTGCAATTTAGTTCGTGAATATTTTTTACTGTTAGAATTTCATAAAAATCATTTCCTGTTAAAAAATACTTCATAAAACATAAAACGATGAACAATTCGAAGTCAAATTTGCCACAAAACTGGAAAATAGATTAATTTAAGGCAAGTTTAAGCCTTGATAGATCTGTTTATGTCCAGAAGAAGTTTCGTAATGTGAATTTATAATTATTGTGAAAACAGTACATTATAAATCTCGGTAACAGAAAAATGTTCCAGCTACTGGTGGCACTGGTGCGGCAAAAAGCACCTCGGCGCTGCATGCCCGACGAATCGCAACAAACAGAATTAATGTTGTTTTTGCGTTGCGCGAGTAAACTTCATAATAGTTTTATCAAACCGGAAGACTCCAACTTTTTGTTCCTCTACACCGGCACAACTTTTATCTTGATAAAAATGGCTATCCCTTACACAAACTTCAGCGTTCCAAGTTTCACATACTTTAGTACTTACACAAGAAATTTCCGGAACCTAAAAGTTAGCAAAAATGCCGGCATTATGCAAGCGCGCCTCGCCAACGAGATCCGTCGACTGAATAAATTTGTTTTTACCTTGCACAGTCGCCAGATTGCAGAGCGACTACTAATTTCGAAATATTTCCCTGGAAACTTAAAGGATTTTTTGCCCGCCCGTGTCTATTCTAATTCATCCAAAGGGACAGGCATTAAGAGGATACCGTGCCGGGCCTTTGTTCAATTCAGCACCTCGTTTAGCGCTAATGTCCTTTGAATACAGAAATCTCCTCTTTCGACGAGGCGAGCAGCAGAAAACGTAAAAAGAAATCTTAGCCCCGGTCGGTCCCTTTATTATTGTAATTGCTAGTAGCGGTGTTGAACCGTTCAGGGAATCAGGCGCCGACATTCGCACGCCAAACGGCAGAGGTGAACGCTATTTGAAGGCGACGGCCTGGCCTTTACACGGTGGCCGCGGAAAAATTTATCCCACTTCTGATTTGGGAGAATTAAAATAAAGATGACGATGGTACACAATTAAATCATTATTCGCATGAAAGTGGATACGTATAAACTAATACTAAACCATATGACAAATAAAAAATTCCTACTGACCTTACTTAAAAAAAAATGTGAACGTCGAGATAAAACGACACGTGACCCGGTATTAGATGCTATCTGTTTGGTAAAACTATAAGCGAGATAGATCCAATGAGACACAATACTACCAATATCAAGTCGACGTTCGAGGTACTTCAAAGAATGTCCTATTAGACAGCTTCTGCCGAAGAAAACGACAGTGATAAATAGATTATGCTCTAGCGGAATTGTAGCGAGATTCCTAATAAATTACTAACATATCGTGATACTCACGTATGCTAACTAAATAGGTATTTTAAAAATCAAAGAGAAAACCTCAAATAATTTACAAAACAGTGGTGCGAAAAAACACTTCCAACAGCGACAAGTTTTATCAAACTGTCACACACCAATTGTTCGTTCTGTTAGCAGCATATCACTGTCATTACGTCGCGGTGTTGTCATATTGTGCGATATCATTTATCGAGTTTTACTGAGGAACAGAACTAGTTATTTTATAACTAAATACAAACAAATTCAAATTGATAAATGTACTTTATACGGCATTCCACTCCAAATCGACCACTTTTAACCCTGACCCATTTCGATTTGGCTGAAACTTTTTTATTGTTTTCTACTTCATTAAAAACCTCTGAGAATTTTTTCAAATTCGTTCACCCAACTCAAAAAAGTTATGAATTTTTGAAAAAAAAATAGCTTTTTTTTAAATAACCATAATTTTTTCAAAAATTGAGGTATCGGGACGTATTTTTTTCAAAATTTTTTATTTTAAATGTACTTTTTAAAAAAAATAAATGAAAAATTGTTTTTTTTTTCAATTTTCGAAATAAAACAAAATTTCTCGATGATTACCATTTTTGATTTTTTTTTCTTATAAAAAACTGACATCTTTTATAAATCCTCAAATTTATTTAGTGTTTCATTTTCAATTTTTTTTATTGATTGAAAAAAAATTATTTTTTTCAAGTTTAGCTTATTTCACAACACCATTTTGAAAATTTCTCAAAATGTATATAGAATCCCAAAATTGAAAAAATTTATTCTATGCAGCGATTGATGACAATTTCAAAAAGTCAAAAGAGTATGGTTTCAAAATTTATTTGAGTTCAAATGCGTTGCATTTTTTTTTTAGTCAAATTTTTTTCATATTCTTTGTTTTTGGATGTAGTTTTCGAGAAAAATACAAAAAATTATTCAAAACGATCTTCTATTTTTTTCTTAACTTTTAAAAGATAATCGAAATTTTTTTCATGTTTACCACTTCCAATTATTCTTTCATATATTTTTTTCAATTTTGGTATTCTATACACATTTTCAAAAATGGTGTTATAAGCTAAATTTGAAAAAAAAAATTTTTCAATAAATAAACAAAAGAGAAAACAAAAACTGAAACACTGAAACACTGAAAAAAATTTGTTGAGGATTTATAAAAAATATCAGTTTTTTATAAGAAAAAAAGTTTTCAAATCGAGAAATTCTCGTTTCTTTCGAAAATTTAAAAAAACAGTGAAGACAGGTCCAGATAATTTTCTAAAATAATAAATAATCTATTTTTTTTTAAAAAGTACATGAAAAAACAAAAATTTTGAAAAAACAATATCCCAAATGTTTTTTAAAAATTTTTTAAAAAAGCTATTTTTTCAAAAATTCATAACTTTTTTTGAGTTGCGTGAAAAAATTTGAAAAAATTCTCTTGAGGTTTTCAATGGGGTAGAAAACAATAAAAAAATTTCAGCCAAATCGAAACTGGTCGATTTGGTGTGGAATGCCCATATAAAGAGAAAAATTTGATTTATTTTTCATTTATGTAAGTGCAATAGGTGCTGAGATACGGTTGGTTGAAGATAACTTCATGTCCGCCAGAAACTAAATTGCGAGTATTTAACGTAAAATAACTAAAAAAATTCAATTTTTTAAGAAAAATGCACAGTACATATTTTAAAGTATTTTAAAAAATCTTTAAAATGAACTTGACTTTATGTCATTAGCATAAAAATTAACAGATTTATTATCAAAATAAAACTGTCAATTCGCTTTTCCGGAAAAAAAGTACAAAAACTGATGAATTTTTCACGAGATTTAAAATTAAAGGTAGTCCTTCTATAATTCACATTTTTTATGTGCTAACAATATATTATGCAAGTTTAAGCGGTTTAGAATGCATATTTCTGAAAATATTACGTTTTGACTGAAAAACAATTTTTTTAATTCCACAAAAAATATTTTTGAAAATAACTTTAAAAATAAAAAAGATACGAAAAATATTCAAGGGTACAAAAGTTTAGATACTTTTTCACACAATATTTTGCTTTTTTGTTTATTTGTGTAGAATAAAAATTAACAGAGATATCGCTGCTAGTTTGCAGTTGAAGGCAAAAATTTTTTTCTTAATTTTGTTATTAGGGGTAGTTTTTTTAAAGATTGAAACATTGTAATAAATTATTTATAATACCATAAACTATTGAATAGAAAAAAAAAATAAATAAAGTTTATATTTCTATCATTAAGGGTGGTTTTAAGGGTTGAAACTTTATAAAAATAACGTAAAAATAACCCACAATATAAAACAATATTTATTCTATATATTAAGATATGATTTTAGTCTACATAACACCTATTTTTATATTTATTAAGTTTTTTTACATAAGAGTGGTTTTCATGCCCTAAAAATGGGAAGCGCATATCAAGCATATATAACTTTTCATCTACAGGGTGATATAAGCTTAATTCCAAATTTTCATAAAAATCGCACCCTATTTTTCTCTTCGTTCTCTGGACTAATAGTATTCTCTGCACAAAAATATGTCAAAGTTGCTCAACTAACCGAAATTTTGTACAAGTGGTTAAATTGAAGATCCATATCACATAAGGATTTATTTGTTTATTTTGATGCATACTGTCACCCATTAAAATTATGCCACTCAAACTTCTAATACTGTGTAAATTACACTTATAGAATTTGTATACAAACGTTTTTAATGACAAACTAAAACTCTAATGCACGCAACTGTCTATGCACTTGCCCTGGGTAAAATATTGCATTTTCTCAGGGCTGACGTTCGTACAGAGTCCTCGCTGGCGCTGCCACATCCTCGACATGGAACATCGCCTGTTGAATTCGAAAGAGCGAACTTTTTAACACTCGCGTCGTCTTCGCTGCTATTGTTGTGGCTGTCGTCCTACTGGTCTGCGAACATAAAGAGCTGCCTCTGGTGGTTGTAGGAGCCCTCTTCTTGAAACTCGAAAGTGTGTTGAAGTTTATATATACCATCTCGGAGAGCGCTTGTGCGGTGCTCGTTTTTATTGGTCTCTGGATAGGAAAAATTCAAAAGGCGGGTGAAATTTGACAGTTAAGTCCGATCGTCTGCGTGTTGTGAGTATTTGAAATAGCTATTATTCTCCTATTCCAAAAGACGATTACAATTTTCTGGCTCACGGTGTAAAAAGGGCATCGTTTATAGGAAAAAGGGAACTTCTGAACGATCGAATCAGCGTAAGCCGGGATTGATCTCCGGCCATGATTACAATGAGAGTTAACGAAACGACCGACCATCGCCGTAATGGCTGCTCGATGGGAGAAGTCATACATTTTGAGCGCGCTCCATTACGACCACGTTATATTTAAGATGGCGAAGATTGCCGGCAGAGGCACAGCCCCGCGCTTAACTTTACAATATAAGTTTAATTGAATCTCTAGGCCCTTATGACCTACATAAAATTCCTGAAATAATACCTTCGTCGTCCCACGTTCAATAATGTCGTCAAGAGGTTACCAAGTGACGCTTGAAAAGTCAAGTTAGGCGTTAATATTAATATCCTATCCCTTCCCCACACAAACTAGACAATTAATCATTTCCTAAATTAAAATTTTGAAACTTAAAATGGCAAGTTTTAATTAATTTTGAAGTTTGCGCTTCTCAGCTTCGGTTATACTCAAATTTCTAGGGCTAGATCTTGAAACCTCGTGACATGTAAGATTAACGGAGCCGCAGTAACGCCACTGAAGTTTCGTAATGCTCTTGTAGATGACTTGTAGTAACCAGTATTACTCTAAGCAGCATAATACGATAAAGAAACAAACTCCTAAGATATGAAGACGCTGCCTCACAACTATTTAGTGTTCTGGAAGTCTTACTCGTTTTGCGCTCTTACAAAAACTTCAAGTTTCGGGAAAATTTCTTGTTTCTTAATGTTCGAAGTCAGGGCAGTGAAATGTTTCAGGTTCTGTGGCGCTTACAAACTTGAAAATCATTTATTAAAAATAACTTTATTCTATTGTTACACAATATGGTGCAAAACCAGTAAAAGTAAATACAGGGTGTTAGAAATTTGACTGCCTTAATTTTAACAGACGATAGAATACATTAAAAAAAAAACAAAAAAACCTTACATGATTATATGACATGCGTCCTAAAGTCAACCATCACCGAGAAAAAAAACTTGATGTATAAAAGTTCGATTAATTAAGGAATATTGACATAATAACCGCCTACATAGTATACCATAAAATATAATGTTTATCCTTTTTTTTAACTTCTTTTAACTTCTACAAGAGCATTCTAAAAAATAATTAGCGTTGTAATAAATTTAAAATTCGATAAACACGAGGTACTAAGCTGTCAGTTGGTATCTGGAATTGGACCGTGTAAGAGTGTTTTTTGCGTACTACTATTTCATTTTCTTGAGGTGATTTCCAGTGTTTGTAGTTTGTTTTGTACTTGTATGTTTAAAAATTACTGAATTTTGCTTTTTGGCAAGTATCTAAATTATTTTTAATACGTATGATTACACCGGCCATATGATTCCCTGTGTATTTTTGTCTTCTAAGACTGAATCCAGTCTGTTTTGCTCCATCACCCTTGTTTTCCGTAAATCGCTGAATACCTTCAGAAAATCGCTAAAAATCTTCAGTAAAATGGAGGAATTTAGGAAGTGACAAGATCTTAACACGTGACACATGTTTTGCGACGTAATTTTACCTCTTGGATCCGAATCCGTTGTCAGAATTACTCCATAACCCTCTAGTCTTCAAAAAATCGCTGAAGACCTTCAGGAAAAGGGCGAAATTTGAGAAGTGACGGCTTTGAATGGTGAGATTTGGTGGTTTGATTTGGTGAGAACTAAATTTAAAAGATGGGCTGCGGGACACCATTGTGGAAATTCAATTTTCCTTTTCAAAAAAATAATGTGTACAGCGATGTATTTCTCACTTATGCCATGTTCATAAGTTGAAGAGAAGTATCGATTTTATCACAAAATTTTTTTGGCATAAGTGTCGCAAGGGACCTAAAAATGGAAAACTTTGTAAGAAAATGTGAAAAACGTCTTTATTTGTCTACCAATTTCTCATTAATGCCAATTAGAAATATGACATTATTATATTCGAAAAGCTCATAAAAAACATTGGCATAAGTCCTATTAAGGACTAAAGAAAATAGGGATTTGGAAAAGCTGCGGAAAAAGAAAATTAAATGTTCACATAAGTGGCCCGGCGGACACATCGTTTTTTTCCATAATCTTACTTGTCTCTAATGTA
The DNA here is from genome assembly GCF_000390285.2 of Anoplophora glabripennis. Lineage (NCBI taxonomy): Eukaryota > Metazoa > Arthropoda > Insecta > Coleoptera > Cerambycidae > Anoplophora > Anoplophora glabripennis. Next base: position 121,903 of record NW_019416586.1, on the reverse strand, counting down.
TCTTTCAGTACCCTGAAAGGCATAAACGAGAAAGACGTCGTTGAACTTCTACGAGTATATCCCGGTCTATATGAAATGCTCTGAAGCACACCCTCAAAGCAGACTCGTGACCACAAACATGCCCTGATAGTGCATAGAACCCAGATATTCAGGATTTGATGGGGTAGTGGAACGCCGGAAAAATCAACGGCCATCCGAAAGAAGATACAAACGGCATAAATGTGCTAATCCTTATTCTTATTCTTATTCTTATCCCTATTCACTTTTATAGTTTGCTGAAGAATGGAGAGCAATCATTTAATTAACAGAAGACGAAAAGTCATACATAAAGATCTCATTACTTTACTACAAATGCCATTTTCTAGATCTTCATCGATTTTTTGAAGACTAGACGGTGATGGAGCAAATCTGACATTGGATTCGGATTTAGAGGGTAACAATACGTCCGAAAATATATGCCGCATGTGAAGATCTCCTCACTTCTCAAATTTCGCCCTTTTTCTGAGGATCTTCAGGGATTTTTTGAAGACTAGAGAGTTATGGAGTAATTCTGACAACGGATTTGGATTCAGGAAGGAAAATTACGTCGAAAAACATGTGTCACGTGTCAGATCTTGTCTCTCTCCATTCTACTGAAGATTTTTAACGATTTTCTGAAGGTATTCAGCGATTTACGGAAAACTAAAGCGTAATGGAACAAAACAAATTCGTGTTCAGGAGACAAAAATACACGGGAAACCATATACCGCATGTCAAGATCTCGTCACTTCTCAAAATTCGCTTTTTTTCTGAAAATCTTCAGCGATTCTTTGAAGACTAGACGGTTATGGAGTAATTCTGACATCGGAATCGGATTTAGGATGGAAAATTACGTCGAAAAACATGTGTCGCATGTCAAGATCTCGTCACTTCCTAAATTTCTTCATTTTACTGAAGATTTTTAGCGATTCTCTGAACGTATTCAGCGATTTACGGAAAACTGAAGGGCGATGGAGCAAAACAGACTATGGATTCGTGCTCAGGAGACAAAAATACACAGAAAATCATATGCCGCATGTAAAGTTCACATAACATTTTTTTTTGTTGGCCAGTGTCATTTGGACGACGTGAATCTTTGGGTATTTTAATTACATATTTTTCAAATTCATAATGTGATTAAAAGTTAAGTTCCCGTTTTAAGAGATTCATAATTACTTTTTTTTTCTCATTGTCAGTAAGGAAAATGTCAACCTTAGTAACTTCTGACAGTCAAAAAATCTCATAGTTTTGTGACGGTTGGAGAAAAAATATCATACCCCTCTCCTAAAGAAATTAGGTCAGAAACAAAAACTAATTTACTTCCCGTCTTGTAGATTACAATCTTCTAATTCCGCGCGTTTATATTAAGCCGAGCTATTTGAATTTTCCCGACTTGAAAAGGCGATCGAAGGGGGTGGACGTAACAATGTGATGATTTCACGTCCTCCCTAGCGCCCTGCGGAAAGGTAAAACCCTTTAAGTCTCGGCGCCTTGAACGTTTCTTTTCTCATTTGGAGTGTCGGGATCACGGGTCGACGATTGCATGTTTCAGCCGCTAAAAACGTCGACAGGGATTAGGGAAGCTGGAGACGGCTAAAAGTCATCCTGTCATGTCGGTCAAGTGTACCAGCCATTGTACCTGGGTTAAATGGGGTGCCGGCGTAAAAGTGTTTTGATTTTATCGCGGTAAGGAAAATGTAGCAGACGAGGCCAATTACCAGCGACTGGTTTTTGTTCAATTTTTTCTCAAGTTGACCGTATTTCTTGCCATGTTTCAGATAAAATTAATTATTGATTACGAAATACAGTCTGTTTGATTATAACGACTCCGGGCTATAACTCGATTACCCATTTTTGAAGCCACCCTGTAAAGTATACCGGGTGAGTGACTATTTTAGAACCTACATCGATATAATTTTTGAAAACTGGCACAGTAGGATTTATGGGCGTGCTCTTCAAATCTAATAATTTTGTTCCTGTTAACACTTCCGTTTATACCGGAAGTTGACGTCAACTTTGTTATTTCAAATGGAACACTATGTATATTTGTACATTTTTGGATTCTACGATTCATTTTAAGGTGGCTTTCATCGAGTTTCCCTATTCCTAAAATCCGTTTTCGAGATATTTAGCTTTTTAAGAAAAAAAATTAAAAATCGAACCAAATTTAAAGCTGTGTGCATTGTACAGTTAGACAGACAAAGCAACAATATTTGCAGAAACAGGAGCTAAATTCCTTTGCTGCATAACCATATCTTCAGAGTTAACGAATCTCATACAAGATGGTGATAATTCAATACCGAGTTTGGTCTACTGGAAAATATCTAAACTTGATTTTTTGTAATGGAACACCCCGTATAATCTTTCAAATTAGGATGTGCTATTTTATTCTCTTTCCGTCCATCCAAACAAAATAGATAGAAATAATTACACACATGCAGTTATTATGCGTTTATTTGTTATTTATGGGCAATGTGATAGGAACACTCGTAGGAACATTAACTGAAGTGTATAGTAGGATCATATTCGATGCAAAGTAATAAATCATTGCCTGTCAAGGGAACCGATGAAGTACGCTTTTAAGGGTTTTACAAATTGAATAATTTCTTTATACATTATGAAGGGACGAGGGGATCAGTTCAGGTGGCACCCTTGTTCCTACAAAAATTCCTTTATTCTCATAAACTATTTATTTTAAATGTAATTTATTATAAATCCAATTTGTTTCCTAAATTCCACATATGTACCACATTTTATCTCTGTACGCGCCACTGTTGTTTACTTGTTTTTTGGAAGCGCTCTCTAATTGACGGCAAAGCTCGCCAGGTTAGTATTTGACGTATAACCGACCAGTTCGTACACTCGATGCACCTGGGCGACTACAGCTACTACCAGAACACAATGCGTATGCAGCGGTATTTCAGAGTTTACATTGAATTTCATTAAATTTGAAATGATTTTATCTTACGCCTCCTAAAAATGATGACACGATTTTCCTTTGATAAAAGACCGACAACTTTTTGCTCTACTTTGCATCGAATACGATCCTACTATAGAAGATTTAATGAAAAATTTGATGGGTTATATTAACTTAGTATCGTAGCATATTTTCTGACAAGTTGCACCATAATTACTACCGAAATGTTCGTAGATGTGATAAAAAGTTATCGCATAACCTTTGTTTTTGTATTTGGTATTCGGAAAACGAAGCCTTCGTCTACAACATTTTCTATGAACAAATCTGTCAATTCCTGTCTTCTATAGGCTTCACTAGACCCAATAAACATAGCTACATTTTTGTTATGTTCTGTAAATTACAGTTAATTTTTTGAAATGTGTCAGTGATATCTGCAAACTTACTACCTACTGTCGTGTTACGAATTAGAACGAAATGTGTTAGAATCAGTGGCGGCTTGTGACACTGTCAATAGGTGAGGTTCGTGGCTTTTTTATTAGCTGGGCAAGAAATGGAAAAAAAAGCGAAAAATTTTAAATTTTCAAGGTCAAACGACTAAATGCATTTGGAAATTTTTCGTTGCATTTACAATATTATAGAAAAACTGATGTTGACGAGCAAGATTTTCATTCAGATTTTATAAAAAATAATAGGCAACTATTTGGATATTATATTAATCCGCTCCCAAATAATAAATAGGGACAAATTTCCACGTAATTTTTATTATGGAGATCTTCTCCAATAGCCCTACTGTAACCGTAAATTAAAAAATTATATTATTTGGTAATAATAATATCAGAACTTTAAAAATTGTATTTACAATAAAATCAAGTAACGGGAAAAAAAGTGATATATAATAATTTTCAAAATTTTTCCTACTTGGTTTATGAATATTAAAAAATATGAAAAAATATAAAAACAAATTTTCATAAGGTGGCCAGCCAACTTATCTATTTACATATAATAGAACGCCGCCAGCTTTTCGTTTGCCTCCACTTTTAACAAAATATTTTAAGAACATGGTGAATGTTTTTATAAAATTAACGAATTACTAAAAATATGAAATATTGCAGTTATCAAAAAAATTTCAAAATAAAGCAATAACTATTTTTAAAAACAAGATTGGTATAGTTTTACAATTTAATTTTGGCTTGGATTATGTCAATGTTGTTTAAAGAACTAAATAAAGGAGGATGTTCTAGAACAATTTCACTATTTTAGCAATAACTTGAACACGAAAAAAGATATCGACCTCCGGCTTCTGTATTTGTTTTTCATAATGAATGGTCTATCTAGCCATGATAAAAAACCTATATCGTTGCATTTAATTTTTTTAATAAACGGAGACAATTACAAAACTTTTCTCATTAACGTCGTCTACCGTTGTGCAGGAAAATAATATTTTTATTCCTATATCATAAAAATAAATATTGTTAATAGTTCTTTAAAATGAGCCATCGTTTATTGAAATCGATTAAGGCATTTAGAAGTTATAACAATTTAAAAATTTCAAGATAGCGTCCTTCATACTGACGTCACTATGGTAATAACAAAAAAAAAGTTCACATAAAACTTGTGACGGGTTTAACAGTGTATCTAAAAAATGTATTTTCAACTTAGGTTATATAAGCAAAATTTCGAAAAACCGACAATTTTTTGTTACACTAGTTGCGCCCCTTAGCGGCGAAGTTACAAACTTGAAAATATTTTAAATCTATTTCTTTCGGTCGTATTTGTTAATAAATTTTTTACCCCATAATCGTAGCACGTTTAGTTTCATATATACAGCCGTTCGATACCGTTAATGGATCACCCTGTAGTAATTACAAGCTTACATATGTATGGGGACAATGATATTGCTGTTATAATTGTTAATTTACGATGAATGTCAGCTATACGTTGTAGAGGCGTCACGTCTTATAGAATGTTTCGGTGCACATTATTTTTTGTTGATTGCTGTTCCATTTCCCAGCAAATAACATAAACTAAGAAGAAAATCCTATGAATGGAAATGTCAGAAAGAAGTCACGATTTTCAATCTAAATCTATCGACGCTTTAAAAACGTCTCTTCCACATAGCGCGGCGTTGGAAAGCAATAAAAAAACCGTTCCATTGTACCCTTAACGTGTCGCAAGCGACCGGCTGCATTGTGCACATCAGCCCCCGTCCCTTGCAATACCGGACATGACCCGACTTCCTCGCCGGCCGAATTATTCCTGATCGCACAAAGCGCCAGTCATCGCTTAGAAATTGATGGCGAACACATTTGCTGAAGATATGTCCCCGCCGCCATTACGAAATGGATATGGTCAGCTTTCGACAGATTTATGAACGGCATTAGCAGCGTTTGCATTGCTGCGCTGCACTCCCGAGCGACTGCGGCTTTTGTTACTAATGTCCGCATACTTAGAATTATCACGCCGGCCCGGCTTTTTGCCCGCATTATATCATAAAACCACTCACGGGGATGCGGACGGCTTAGGGGGGCGATTATCATTTAAATAATAACGTTTAATCGCCCCTTAAGACCACCGTTAAGTTAATGTGCAGGCAGAAGCTGAATTACCCGACCAGGACACTCGCGGAGGAACTAAGTAGACAATTTGTAACTAGGAAGCTAGTGCTCCTCTGATAACAGCGCTGGGACGCTGTAGTCGAGCTCGCCAGACATATAAAGCGAGCCGTAATAAACCACTTATCCGGACAACGGAAACATGTAAGATTGATAGAGTCAAATGGAAGAAGTACTTTTAGATACACAAAAAACAACAGTCTGCAAATAGTTTCCGAAAGATTATTAAACTAATATTTTGGTAATGCATCAGATAAAATACGTTTTTAAAACATTATGTAAACATAGTGTCGTATTTTAAGTCCCAAGAGAACTTTAATTTTTAGCTGAAGCTGAAGTAGTCCGAAGGGAAATAACAGAAATAGAGAATTCACCTCAGTTTCGGACACTCCGAAAAATGCGAAATTCCAACTGATTAACTGCAACGCAGAATCACAGTTCCACGTTAAACTACAAGTTCATCACTCGTTCCAAGCGACTACAATCCAATGATCGGTAAAATCCAGAGACAAATTGTCGAAATCTAAGGCGAATTTCGCCACAGGACCGCTGCGAACCCTTCAAGGAATGAGATCGAACGTCAACCCTTGTAGTTAAGTAGTCAGGATCGGAACCAGCCCAGTACATGTAGTATGACACAAGATTTAAAGCAGCATTATAAAAAGCCCTTTACAAATCAAATACTATTTATTGTAAATCAATGCTTTTCATTAAATTAAAATGTTTAATAATTCAAAACATTGTTAAAAAAATTTTCACAAAGTTTTGCGAACGCATTGCTGCCGGTCTAGACCTCAGTTCTCACTCCAACTGCAAGATCTGAACCCTTACATTTATAGTCTTTCCGATCTCAATTGAAGAACCAAGAGGTTGGCAGTATGCACCAGGTTCGGTCGCTGACGCAGCAACTCGGCTTTGAAATATTTGAAAAACTTGTTCCCATATTTATTTATCCATACTCATATACAGGCCTGGTCGACTTAAACGTGGATGTGGTAGAAATGTATACGCCCAGTTGAAGAATGCGCGCGCGGGCAAACGTTGTAAACGCACAGCCCAACAGGGCGATTGGGCAATAAATCTCAGTTGTTGACAAGTGTTTGACAAATTGCCTAGCAGAGCAGTGCAGTGCAAAATGCGGAAATTGGTGTGATTTAGGTAATTTTAATTTATTATTACCCATTAATCATTCATATTACAATTACGAAAGGGAAAAATAAGAGGGATATTTTGTTTACTAATATTATTACAACCTGGCATTTCCTCACAATTCGCAGAGAACTAAAGAAAATAAATAAAAATATGTATTTGGTCTCAAATTACTCGTCTTAAAAAATTAAGATGAGCATAGCTTTTAGTTTTTAGAAAATTTTCAAAGATCAGCCCTATTTAGGGGTTTGAATATTACCAATAAAAATAAAAAAAATATTAGCATATGAATTTTTCTCAGCGAATGATTCTTGATACAAAGAAATATTTATTCTCATGACTGAAATAAGCATGCTGAATTAGGAAATCCACCCTTAAGCGCGCTCAGGGGGTGGAATCATCCCCAAAAATAGAGAATATCAGAAATAATTGTAAACATTCCAAAAAATATATATTAAGATAATTCATTCGATAAAATAATTCACATGCTAATAGTTTTTATATCAATTGGTAATATTCAAATTCTTCATTTTTGGCATTTTTTCAACCCCTAAGTAGGGGCGATTTTTTAAATTTTCAAAATACTAAAAGCTGTGCTCATTTCAGTTTTTTACAAGTAATTTTCGTCCAAAAACATATTTTAATGAATTTTTTTTAATTCTCTTCGAATTGTGAAAAAACTGGCGAAAATCACAGCTTTTGTGCGGTCACTCTTTACTATCAATATTATTACATTGATAGTAAAGTAGTAGTAGTAAAGTAGTATTGATAATTTATATAATTTTATTAAATTAATTACTAAATAACGGGAGTTTACTTAATAATTTGGAACTGTTTGATATTTAAAAATCACTTAAAAATGGTAATTTTTATACCTACTTCGAATTCATCCCTTGATTTCAGATATTCTCCTTATCTTCAAAATTCTTACACAACCTGTAACTAATTATCATTCGAATTCATGAAACAATTACAAAATCAATTTGTCAAAATATTTACCACACTATTAAATAGAATTTTCAAAATATAGAATAATTCGGCAAATACGGTGTTGAATTTAATAAACCATTTATACTCACTTTTCTGTGCTATTACTCTGTTCTGTACTATATCTTATAAACAGTTAAATTTAAAAATTAAAATATTTTTTTCAGACTTACAAAAGTTACATATTACTTGTTCCAAACATAAAATCGAGCAATAAAATGAAGATGATCTTTGACAGAGAGTTTTTATATATATTTTTATAAGAATAATAGGTGGAAAAGTGTGATAAATTGTAATTTAAAGTCCATTGCGTTTGGCGAAATTTAAATTAGTAGTTCAAGGTTAAGTGTAACGACCTGAAAAGTGACTCTATCCCGTAGTGTTAGGATATGCGCACACGGTAATGCAACGTAGCCAAGTCGAGCAGATTATCCAAGATCTGCATTTTAATTTAAATTATAATTTTTACAGAACGGTTAAATTCAGGACTTCATTTCGTTCAAGGCATAAGGTGCAAAACCGTTTATTTGCTGATGTTATAAAACAAAAAAGTTACCACACTTTCGGATAAACTTGCATTCCCTTGCAAACACTAGATTACACCAATTGTGAACGTAGGATTCATGATTGGTATAATCCAGGGGGAACAATTCAAGCCATTTTCATATCCCATGTTAATACGAGAGCGAAAATTACTTGCGTAACTGTAGCATATTTCAGAAGTGGGATCAAGGATTATTACCTACCGAACCAGGCAAGTATTTTCTTTTAATAACAAACACAGTATGTTCCTCTTCGAATTAATAGGGAGCCGTAACTTCTTTCACAAAGGAGATGAGAAAATCTTTTTGACTATTGGTTAAAGACCGTCTTGACCGATTGACACTATAGATGAAATCAAGGAAAAACCATATGGTTAGTAAGAATTGCCGCAATAAAATTATAGATACTAATTTTTATAAGATATGCAACATCAAATATTCATCCTAAGATTATGAGAAAATGTTTCCTATGAATGTGTTTCTAATCCAAAACTTTTACCCTGAAAATTTTATAATTTTCAGTCTATTCGTTATTTAAAAATCTGCATAATTATTTCTCAATCTTGTGTACTGGCACTAGGCCAATCAATAAAACATAAAATTGTGATTTTGTGGCAATATACTAGTAGCAAACGGACTGTGCCCTCATATAAAAAAAGTCTGTAGATATATGCTTATATGATTCCTACTTCAATTTGCCATTACCTAATTAATTTTTTATAAACATTTTTATGCATCTCAACTTACAATAATATTAAACTAACAGTATTCAAAATTGTATACCCATCCGCTGCCCCTCTTCCCCCACTACTCAACTGCGTACGCGCGCTCGGCCCTTTTTGAGCATGTTTAGAGGAATTTTTCACTTATTGCGCATCATTTTATCGGAAAATTGCAAAATAGTGCAACAAAAAATTCATATTGCAATTGTACCAAAACTAATGGTCCGACAGCGTCTGCTTTGTGCACACTTAAAGTACATATGATTCACTACTTTTGTGCACAGGGTCAGCTCTACAACTTAAAAAATGGCAGAGTAATGAATTTTTGAAAAAAACGCTGAATTTTCCTATTTTCCGGATTTTCTTCGTTTCTAATTATCCGATCGGATCGATCGACCTCTCATTTTATTTGTATTACGATTATCTACAAATTGTCATTCAGACTGCTTCGTTAGTTTAGGTTTTATAAGCGAAAAACTTAAAAAAAATGCGTTTTTTGCTTAAAAATTTTTATAAAAAATTAATTAATGGTAAATTGAAGTAGGACAGACTGTCTTTTATATGATTTCACAGTCGATTTGCTACTAGTACAGTAGTTTTGCCACAAACAAAACCTCTATTGATTGGCCTACACGGATGGAAATAATCTGCTTACTTTAATTCAAACGTGTAGTAGGCTGCTGTCAAAGTTTGTGATAGTCGACAAAGTTGTTTAGTTATTTGATTTCAGTAGTTAATTTTGACCCTACTAAACTTTGTCGATTATTATACAAACTGAATTTAAAATTAGTTTCTACAAAATAGTATTAAATAAAACCAAGAAATGTTCTTGAATAGGTATCCGAAATCTAGGTAGTCCATCCAATATTTGTTGAGATAGAATTCCAAGAAAAAATAAGCCAATAAAGTTCTGTTATTGAAGCTACTGTAACAATTTACCACAGCAGGGGCATGCCTTGACATTTTTGACATATGACATACGCTTTGAAGGTTATGTCTCACCAATACGCTGTACTGCATATCTTGTAAAAATGTATCAATGTCTAATTTTATTAAGGAAATACTCTACGACCATTCGCTAACATTATTCTTGTCAGCAATTTTAATTTTTCATTCTGGTATATCAAACTTTGATCGATACTAACAGTACCTGTCAATGGACAAATGAAGGAAGGAATGAAGTTTGACATATTACACACATTACATAAACTAAAGCAAAAATTGAAGGGTCAAAAGAATTTCCGAAATTTTTCCGTGATTTTTGACAGACTGTATTTAGGTGAAAAATGGTCGTATCGGGAATTAAAAAAAGCATTTTAAAGCTCTAAGATTCTAGTTTTTAGATCTTTCGGTCGAAATTTTTTAGGAGCTGCAATTATCATGCAATTCTAAGAAAAAGCGCGACCAAAAAATTTTGCAATTTTTTTTTGAGTCTACGGACTTGGAAAAATTTTTTTCGGCCAAGTCGTATGGACCAGAGAGCTTGTTTATTCAGCTTCAATTCCCTCTTTTTTTTTAGTTTCGATACCACCATTTTTCATCGAAATATCGGACTTTTAATGGAAAAGGATACCCTTTGTTTTTAATAATCGATATCTGGTCAACAAATGGCCGTACAGAGAATTGAAGGGCAATTTCTAAAACTGGAATAAATTTCCTATAACAAGCTGCCGCAACTTTTAGGATTTTTTTTTAACACGAATTTTAATAAACAGGAAAATAAGGGTAATTTACGGTTTTTTAGAAAATTGCAAAAAAATAGCTAAATTACAAATAATCACGAAATGACTTACAGTTCGATATACCCAGAAGAACCCTGTGAAGTTTCATCTCGATCTAGCGAACCGTTTGTTTCAAACAGTCAAAACTTTTGAAAAAAATTGAAGGGTCACGTTTTTTGAGCTTAAACACTTCATAATCATGATTAAAATGGAAAAGTTTTCTCACATTTTTACCGCAATAACGTTTAAATTTAAATTTTCGAAAATTTTTTTTTGTTTTTTTGAAAAACCTTCCGGACATTGAAGAAAACAAAATCCAATTGTTTCCAGCACAATTCGGCTATGCTTCTGTTCATCAACTTTTAATTAAATTAAAATTAAAGTTGATGATCCAAACCAGATTTCGACCCCGATTCATACCGTTTTTTGAGATAAAAATACATTTTTCTGCAGTCTGTAATCATTTAAAAAACAGTTTTTTTCAAAACTATGATTTTTCTTTTCTGAAAAAAATTTAAAAAAAAAATGTTTTTTCATCAATTTAAACGTTATTTGCGGTAAAAATTTGAGAAAACCTCAAAAATTTTTTCCATTTTAATCATGATTATGAAGTGTTTAAGCTTAAAAAAACGTGACTTTAATTATTTTCAGAAGTTTGACTGTTTGAAAAAAAAGAAACGTTTCGCTAGATCGAGATGAAACTTCACAGGGTTCTTCTGCTTATATCGAACTGTAAAAGTTATGCTTAACATTAGTCATTTCATGAATATTTGTAATTTAGCTGTCAATTTTCTAAAAACCATAAATTGCCCTTTTTCCTGTTTATTAAAATTCGTGAAAAAGATGAAACAAAATTTTTTTCCCGAAAAGTTGTGGCAGCATTTTATAGGAAATTTATTGCAGTTTTCGAAACTGCCCTTCAATTCTCTGTACGATCATTTGTCGCCGAGATATCGATGATTGAAGACAAAAGGATCCTTTTCTATTAAAAGTCCGATATTTCGATGAAAAATTGTCGTATCGAAATTAAAAAAATAAAGGAAATTGAAGTTGAATAAAAAGCTACCTGATCTGGTCCATGCAATACTTAGCTGAAAAAAATTTGCAAAATTTTTTTGTCGCGCTTTTTCTTAGAATTGCATGATAACAGTAGCTCCTAAAAAATTTCAACCGGAAGATCTAAAAATTAGAATGTTAGAGCTTTAAAATGCTTTTTCTTAATTCCTGATCTACTATTAAAAACTATTAAAAATCACGAAAAAATTTCGGAAATTCATTTGACCTTTTAATTTTTTGCATTAGTTTATATTACCTGTTCTGAATATCCCTTTTACAATTATAATATAAAAGTAATTGTCTGCTTTCCATTGCAGTTTTACAAATGAGCGATTATTACAGTCGCCGAGAAGTACCGTCACCCGTGAAACTACTTAACTAAATAAAATCGCTGAACAGAGCACAATTTGCCATCTCCAAGACACATCAAACGGTCTTAAACGCATCCGACTCGCTCCCGGTTGAAAATTAAATACTGAGCATTGACTTTTATTATAAATTCCGTAATGCGCTTCGCTCAAGCGAGCCGTCGAAGCTCCTTCTCATTAGACGCTCCCGATATCAGTTGCATTAAGGACTTAACGTTTGCTTCCTACACTTCGCTTATTTTTAGCTGCGAGCCGCGTTCCGTTGTCAGTTTACGGAAATTAATAATGGAATTAATTAAAGGGAAACTTTATTCCGTCGTCGTTACGGAACTAGTTTCTTTCTATCTTAACGAACTGTAATTTTATTAGGTGTATTTGTTTCGTGAAAATTCCGAGCTCTCGTCGGGCGGTACGGGGCGGAGGGGGCTATTAATCCGGTTTTTATGCCGGCGCGGTCGCCGCAGATCGGCAAAAACGGAGCAACGGGTAAGTAAGGTCGGGACGGATAGATCCCCGTTTTTCTAGGCGTGGATATCCAGGTTAGTATTTCGAACCTTTGAACATTTATTATTTAGCGCATGAGAATATTCAAGTACGCCCCGCCCTCTTCCCTTCGCAGAACGACAAAGAAACGTAAATAGCGAAAATCACCCTAATGTACATTTCGACGCGTTACTACGAAAACATTCTATCTAAAATTGTACTTGGAAGAGATGTTACCTACCTGTGTGTGGAAAATAAACTTTATACATAAAAAATATATCATTTCCTGAATTTTTTTACATAAAAATATTGTTTTTTAAGAAAATTGTTTATTGGTGCCATTGTGAAAAATAATTTCTCGAAGAAATGCTAAAAAAATTTTTTTTTACAAAATTAATAGTTTATAACAAATTAATAATTAATTATTCCAAAATGAACCGTGCAGTTGTTATTATTTAGAAGCGCTACCCCAGATTGTTAAAATTGGTCCACAATTACCGGAGATATCGCAAAATTTTCGGACAGTTAAGATTTGAAGTCTCGGAACGTTTCTGTCTTATTTCCACCACCACATTCCAGGTGTAAAAATATATTCGAGGACGTTTTTTAAAGGCATAAAAATTACTATAAAATGCATTTTTTTCGATATCTTTAACCGTTATCTTGAAGTTTAAGGGCTGATTGATTTATTCCCGAAATTTCAAGTCTTAATGTTTATAAATAAATAAGTTATGAATTAAAAAAAAAAACGCTATCTCGGCTAAAAATGGTTCTATAGTCTATTTAGAAATGAAAGAGAGTAATAAAAGCTTATTATGGATGCAAATCGTAAATAAATGTAGTACTGGTGCTTATATTCAATATTTTTATATTATGCATTTTCGGTATAGATGAGGTCTACTTTTAACAAAACTTTGTTCGATCGGACTGTACCTACTAAATTGTAGCAGGTAGCTAAAATTTAATCCCCGACAATCCGTCTTTGTCTATGCCGCTTCAATTTCTCGGTCCATTTCTCTTATAAGTAAACAATATAAAAACAGCATTTCAAAACATGAGGCTACTTTAAGCATCATAACCGGGTTAAGAGGGTTTTTAGTAATTCAAATAAAATTATTCAATATTATTATCAAAATATTTATTTAAATTTAATGAATAGACTTTTATTCCACACAAAAATATATGTATTTTGAAAATTCAAATTATGGTGAGTAAATGTAGTGTTGTATAAATGTACAATAAAGAAAATAAAAAAGTAGGTATATTAAAATTCATCCTCTGAATATTCTGATGAATTATCTTCGTCTCCTAGATTGATAACGATAGGTTCCACAGTAACGTCAATTAAATTATCGAGTTCCCACATTTTCTCCTCTTCTTTTTGTACATGATGTATACATCTTTGCCAGTTATCTGCAGTTACTCGTTCCAAGGAATTTTTTAACAAAATTTTCACGTCACTTAATTTAAACGTCGTATTATTTCGCGCTACATCTCCTTTTACCTGCGCCCAGACTAATTCGATTGGGTTAAGTTCACAGTGATAAGGTGGTAACCGTAGTACCGTTATTTGGCGATTTGTTGCCATTTCATCGATAACATATTTTTTCTGATCTTTATTAAGATTGACAAGTGTCAAAAGTTCCTTTTTCACCATATTTGTTTCAAAAGAAATGTTTTTTCCGGATAACCATTGAATTATATCGGCTTTCCTCCAAGCAGTCGTAGGCGTCCGCTCGGTCTGCCGTGAATGGTAACTGGCATTATCCATGACAATTACAGACCCCGGAGGAATAAGATCCAACATCTGTGTAAAATACTCTTCGAAAACATCTGCGTTCATGTCTTCGTGATAGTCACCTGTATTTTTAGATTCAAATAAAAGTAAACCGCCATCTACAAAACCACTGGCACTACCTATATGTGTCACTATTAATCTTCGCCCTTTACCTGAAGGTGCCTTGAACCCTGTTGAAAGTCCATCCAAAAATGCTTGTCGAAAACTTTTTACATTTTTATCTTGCCATACTTTTGTTACAGTATATCCCTCGTTGACCCAAGTTTCGTCTAGATAATAAATATTCCTCCCTTCGTCACGGAATTTTCTAATTGATCTTAAGTAGGATCTTCGCCAACAAATAATTTCATCTTTATCGATAAGAACTGACTTCCTGTTCTGCTTTTCCCAGCAAAAATTCAACTCTCGTAAGACGGCCCATAATTTGCTTCTACTGATTTTTGGCAAATCGTTGTCCTCTGAAAGTTCACTTAAAATTTTGTTTAGCGTTGGTATTTCTTTTTTAAAATAAAATGAGTGTACTTTTCTGCGAATGACATTTTTGAAGAAATCATCTATAACGACTTTTGACCTCCCTGTAGATGATTTTGGGGGATTTACAGTATCTTGTTCATTTTTTGTTTCCTTTAAAAGTCTGTAGATAGTCAATTTTCCAATCCCTGTCATTTTTGTTAGCATTAGTGTTACCCGATAATTACCTGAAACGAAATATTACCACGCCCATGGCCGGTTCTTATCTCGGGGTTTTATTACTATCTTTCATTTCCAAACAGACTATAGAACAATTTTCTTTTTAAATTCGTGAAAAATTACCAGGATTGCGGATATGAAAGCGGCTTTCAAAAATATTCATTATTGGCATTTATTAACGAAAAACCTTATAAACATATTAAACTATTTGTTTATACGCCATTTTGAGGAGGTTAGCCTATGAAATTACAATTTCCAATTGCATATCTTGAAAATATAAGTCAAGACTAAACAAATGAGCTCTCATAAGGCCCTTTATTATAATGCTAACAGCGTTTTTGCAATTGGAAAAATGCTATTTCTAATAAACAAATGCAAAAACTCCTAAACAAATAAATATTTTTTTACCAAATTTTCAGGATTTCTTAAACGTAACAAAATACAACTTTTACTGCAGTTTAGAGACGATTTATGCTCTTTTCTTCTATTTATAGCAAATTCAAATTTCGCTGGTTTTTTGCAATTATTTAAACAAATTGTTAATAGATTTTAATTTAGCAGGTGTCAAATGAAGCGTTTTTTGAAAACCTATAAGTATAAATAAAAGCAAAATCTCCTGTTGGAGAGCACTTTTTAATACAGCTAACAAACTCCATTGTTGGTAATTTTTACATTATAATCATTGTTTAAACAATGATCTTGTTGTTTTAAACCGATACTTTTTGGGAAATATTATTTCTTCTTGCCTACACTAACGATTAAATCAAGTTTCAATCTAAAACGAATATTTTTACAATTTTTTTTTCATTTACTGGGCTAGGCACCAAATCTTGGCTCCGAATCGTTCTTACCTGGACAATATGCCCCCAGCTATACCTGAATTGTCTTGGCAATTACTCTTAACTTGCATTCAGATAAAGTCTTGCTTTTTACAAATAGCCTTGTTTTTATAAATGCATAATTAAAAATACCAAACAATTTTCAATTTTTTTGTGAAATACGATTTTTACAATCGTTACTTTTCAAATAAGAACAAGATATAACAATTTGTAGAAAAACATCATTTATTCATAAAATTTCATTAATAGAGTTAACATAATAATCAGAATATAAATATAATGTATAAAGTTGACTGATATGTACGATCAACATGCGTGCATTGGGAACCGCGGGGACGTGCACGTGCATATCATATGCTCTGCGCCCGTCGCATCGATATCCAGCAGATCATAAAGTACCGGTAATAAAAGTGTCGTGTAGCTGTATTTCCAAATTCTATGTAAGCATGCGGTTACGGCACCTTTAAGAAGCCATTTGTTTTTATTGAGGTGCAGTAAGAACGATTCGGACCCGGCTAGAGTGACGCCAGACTTAGTTTTTCGATATTTTCAACGGTTAAAACGATACGAAGGGGCTTTGTTAGGTCACGTTTTAAGTAACGTGACTTTTGAAATTTCCGAACAGTCCATAACTTTTTCATTTCTTCACTTAGAAGAGTGCGATTTAGTTTGCTAGAATCTTTGGACGAAATGTTAGAGACGCCAGGGTTAGTTTTTCGATATATTCAACAGTTAAAAAGATATGGAGGGGGATTTATTTGGTCACGTTTCAGATCACGCGACTAAATTGGGCAATAGCCCGTAACTTTTTTATTTCTCGACCTAGAAGTGTGCGGTATGGTTTGTTGGAATCTTCGGACAAAATGGCGAACAGCTCGTAACTTTTTAACGTAAGATATTTGAACTATTCAAAATGGATTTTGAAGGTATGTACTTTCAGATATCAATTACCCCAGGATTTACCTCAAATACAGCGAACAACTTTTTCCCACATTTATAGGTTAGGATATCACTTTCTCACTTTCTGACGTTATACGCTTCTACGAAGTGATCCATCACCACGCGCATATGGTGATTAGTTTGTCTGTGGTAATGAAAATTCCGGAAAATTATGAATAAAAACGTAGAACAACTTTTACTGCAAATGTATTTGGTATAGCGACATCTACACGAATATGGCGGTACTTCGTCAGACGAGACGTAGTTCCTATTTTAACTATCGAGTTAGACATTGATGTGTCGCTGGCGAGACTCTCGAAATAATATTTCCCAGTCGCGGATAATATTGCCCTACAAACGGCTCAATATCAGCGTAATATTTACAGTACGGCCCTGCTTGTAACGGTTATTATGACTTTTTGTTTACACAAAACAGCTCCCGAAACACAATCTAGCAGGCAGTTCGCCTCCAAAAGGGGTGTAAGTTGCCGCTATTCCCGATCTCCTTCTAAACTCGGGTAGTTTTACGAGGACGGAGAGAGACGAAGGACCGCGCCAGGCCACCGCTATATTGGGCGCGGCGAGGCTGTATCATATCTTCATATATTCGCCGGAGGAACACAGATGAAGTAATATTAGGGATATAAAAGGGGCGGCGGAGACACTGCGGCAATGAGACGGGCCGAATCATCAGATTTAACAGGCTTATTATACGCTGTTTTATTGGATAAATGTAAAGTGATAAATATACTACGCGAGGGGGGAATTTCTAAGGAAGCTTTTTACGCGGCAGTCCCGGATTTATTTGTTTGTGTACGTGGATGGAAATGTTACTGCAACATTCGTAATCGTCGACAGATAAAAGTGTAACGAGGATGTTCGGAAATCAATGGACCAGAATATGTCTCTGTGACACTGCTGGGAGCTGGCAAGGGAATGAGCATTTTAGAAATGTACCAGAGCGGACGAAGGTCACAACAATCAATGGCTGTTGGCTTAGAAAACTGACCGCAGTTACAAATTCGAATCATCGTCATCAAAAGCGAGTATTCTGAGTTGAAAGGATATAAATTTGTGTTTGAAAAACAGAATCCTCGGTATAATCTTAAATATGTTTTAAGTAGCGGTCAGTGTACTGTAGAGAACATACAATTAATTTTGTTTTTCTCCAACCGTCACAAAACTTTGACATTTTTGATTGTCAGAAGTCTCTAAGGCTCTTACTGAGAAAAAAATCTTAGCAACACAAGTATTCACTTTTAATCCTAGGAGCTAATAATAAAATTAATTTATAACAGTTTATTCAACAATATTTACAATACTTTTTGTTTATCCACATTGATATTAAATACACAGTTTGAACAAGTATTAAAACTAAATAAACCACTGAAACTGCCACTACCCTCATTCTTGGAGCAATTCTCAAAACAGTCCAACACATTTTCATTAATAGTTAGCTATATTATTTTCAGATGTTGTAATCAGAAATGACAACAGTGCCTTGGTTTATCATTACCACTATCAACTTTCAGTATTCTTTTCGCAATATCTTCTGTATTCAAAAGTGTGTCTTCAATGTATCCTTCCCCCACAGTGCTCGATCTCAATCCTCTGTGTCTGTTAAGACAAATGAGGTCACCCACTGTCAACTAAAAGGGTAGACGTTCGTCGTAACGCATGTTCACTTACTCTGTCCAGTTGTCCAGCTTCAAAAGTTCTTCTTGCGAGACGGCACTGATTTTATGAATACCGACCACCATTCGATGACACTTTCCACTAACATATCTGAGAAATAATTGACGTTCTACCAATTTGGGTGGACGTAAAACAACATATTTTCGATAAAAACTTAAATAATTGTCTCCCAACACAGTAAAAGAACGTAGTCTCTTGGTTTTGGTATTGGGAATTTTTATAATTAAGGTGGATTTCACATCTTCAACATTATCAATTGTTAAATTGACTAATTCATCAGAACGGCATGCGCCTGCAACCCCCAATATAAAGCAGCTTTTTAAAAATATTGTTCTTTTATTTTTAAAACCTTCATGATCAAATATAAACTATCAGGTGCACTATTCAAAAAGCAATCAACTTGTAATCAAATACTCGCGATTTTTTCGGTACATATCTCTAATTTTGTCTCTTGAGAAAAGCAAGTAACTTTGAATATTGGCTTATATCAATCCCATTCTTTATATCCAGCGTTGACTGCAACATTGAATATTGTGACCAAAGCGTTGGCGGCTTCATTTTATTTGCCAAGTTTGAGAAATTGACCATCAATACATCTTCTGAATACATCTTAACGTTTTTTCCTTTGCACCAATCCATAAAACGTTGATAGACACATTCATAAATTTTTCGAGAGTTTTTTCGGAGAAGATTCAAAGGAACCTCTTTCGCACACTCCAGTAACTCAGTACACCTAAATTTTCATTAGATTCCATTTTTACATATCCTTTTTTCATTGTTTTTGTGGCCGGCAGAGAGATCATCAATCTATTTCCCATATCTTCAATATCTCCAATTTTTATTTGTAGTAATTCATCAAATCGACATGCCTCAGTATGGCAAAAATCATTATTACCCAAAATAATAATAGTCAGTATTCTTCGTTTACAAAAATATTTTGTTTTTTTACCTAAATACGCATCATCAGGGGACTCCATTAGAAATATAATTTCTTACTTAAAAAAAAGGCAGCATTTAAAATAAATATTTGATACTTACGGTTAAACGAATTCTATTCTTAATTTTATGAACTACATAGATTTTATAGAAACATGTTTTGAATTGCATATTAATGTATCGTTTGTTGAATAGTTTTGGTCAAATGATCATATGTATGTACTTATTTTAAGAATATATTTGGATATAAATATTTCTCAGTAATAAATAATATTTTGTTTCAAACTCACAACAACACCTAGCACAACGGCTAGGATCGTTCGTAAGTTTCACCAACCAGACATAGCTCGGTTTAGGATTTATTGATGGTCCTCATTATTATGTCGTTAGAACAATCCATCTGCTTTAGTGTCGTTACTCACAAGGAGATGTGTATACACAGGGCGTAAGTGGCTCCATCTATCGCGATACTTCGCACCTACGCCATTCTGTGACCTGCTACAATTTTCTTTCAAGGAAACATAAGTTTGATTATAATATGCTACATTTGTCTTGAATAATTCCTACATTAATAATAAATTTTAAATACATAATATATATTTTGAGCAACTGGTAGTTTTGAAAGAAATATGTTTGCAGTTTATGATGAACTGTAAGAGATATTGTAGCTAAAGTCCGAGATAATACATTTCAAAACTATAAAAGATTTGAATTAAATTATATGTTACGTCTCCACTGTTTAGCGATCTTGATTAGTTACACAGGACCACAAAGAAAAATGAGTGAAGGGTTCCTTGAACCGGACCAAGTGGATTATATGTTTTTTTGGGTGGCTGAAACCGAATCCGAAACCTGTTTTGCCCCATCACGTTAGCGTTTTTTTTTAACCTTAAAAAACAGCTTGAAACTATGAAACCCAACAATACCAATCCTTAAACCATATAACTATATAGTTTCATAACTCAATAACCTTGAGATCGATAACCTACAACTCTAAAACCCATAACCTGAAAACTCATAAATCTAGCTAAATCATAATTACGAGGTTATGATTACGAGATTATATATTTTCAGGCTATGGGTTTTAGAGTTATAGGTTATCGATCTCAAGGTTATTGAGTTATGAAAGTATAGGGTTATATGGTTTAAGGATTGATATTGTTGGATTTCATAGTTTCAAGCTGTTTTTTGAGGTTAGAAAAAACGTTGACGTGATGGGGCAAAACAGGTTTCGGATTCGGTTTCAGCGACCCAAAAAACATATAATCCACTTGTGATCCTGTGTTATCCAAGTCAAGGTTTTAGTGGGATAAAGATCAATAAATAAAAGAACACTATATTTTAAATCATTACCAACGTTTCGGTGTTATTTTACACCATACTCAGGGCAAAAAATTTGAAGGTCTTTTGTCTTAATATTTGGAACTGTTAAGTTATACAATTTTAATAATATAAAATAAATGTTTGCCATTATGAAAAAATTATGTGTTGGCAGTAAAGTATAAAACTTAATGCCTTGGCTGCTTTAATAGACTCGACTGCGCCTCATCTATTAAAAACCAACCGCGGCATTAAACAAATAACTATTTGTTTGTAACAAACTGCAACTAAAAGCTGCAGGTCTAAAAGGCTTTAAGGCCTGCAGGCAGTGTTAAAAAAGAGTATTTTTTACAGCTGCCGACACTTGAGAGTTGGCATGGGATTTCCCCTCTGTGTCGTAAATGTAAAACAGTACACTCATCTCCAATAGAGCTCTGTCTATCGAGGCGGGCGAACTCGAGCAAATTACCAGTCCCGCCGCGTACGACACTGTACATCTCCTCGATTGTAGTGGAACACAAATCGTCCTAATTAAAACCATCACGCGTGAGGACTAGGCGACGTAGCGCTGCCGGGTTCCAACCGGCGGTTAGGATTACCCCAGGCCGAGGGTAAGTATAAACACGTCCCCGTTAAACAAACACGAGCCGAATTTCCCCTACATTAGCCAATTAAGGATAATGCCGTGTATGTGTATTAATTGCACCTAAGTAGCTGGGGTAGATATGGATATCAGAGATACACGGAATTGAGGTTTTCAGGTCCGAGTCGTAGCTGATTCGCATCCCTTCGAAAATTTAATTAAGTTACACGTCTCGTTGGCTACGTCATTTCCTAAGACACTTTAAACGGAATGGTGGGATTTTGGTCGTTTATCTCTGACCAAAAATTGATTGAAACCTAGAAGAATTTATTGCTACAACTGGAGGTAGAAAATCTACTAGATGTGACACATTGACACCTCAATCCATAGACATCAGTAGGCTTTGCTTCATTTTTGTACTGAACAATGTTTAGCATGGTTTATCCCAGACAATGCCATGGAATCTGAAGATGGCAGTCTCCTGCAAAAGCTTTCGTAGTGTATACAAGAAACCTAACTATTATACCTTTCTTAAGGTTTTACTCGATGCAATTGAGGTCTACCAATAAAAACTAAAGCGCAACGTAATTTCGAATTTAGTGATACTGCATGGTTTACTCAAGAGCTTGTCGCTATGACACAAAAATTAAATTTCTTAAGAGACGTGCATTGTCAGCATCCAACCCATGTCCAGAGAAACCTTCAATTCCTATCGCAATAAGTATCATCTTGAATTATCTAAAGATAAAAAAAGCGCCAATGACAACTATATAAATACATCTACTAATAAACAAGCAGATGACCGCAGTTCACCTGTAAGCGATTCATTAAACGCTAATGACTTTAATACTTACTTTTCCAATATTGCAGAGCGTCTTTTGAGTGAGCTCCCGCTTCCCAACAAGTTACCTTCCGAGCTTTTGACTGCCCCGAGATCAGAAACGACTTTTAAATTCAGAGATTTGTCTTTTAATAAAGGGAGAACTATTTTAAATAAGTTAAAAGTAACGATGCTTACGACTTGAATGTTCCAATCTTGGAAACTTGGAATCTTTAAAAATATTATAATTTGTCCACTATTTAAACTAATTAATCAATGTATTAGCACTTGGATCATCAGGACCAAATTAATGTCGTTTCCAGAAAACTTTTTATCAAATTGACCACTTTATACCATCGTATAAGTTGGAACAACCTGTTTCACTCATATTTGATTAACCGTCAACAGTTTGTTGAAATCCCCCTATTAGGTGTACCTCAAGGCCCGAATCTTGGACTGGTGCTACTTTTAAAGTCATACTCTTACATACGTTGAAGTCAACTTGGCATTTGATCATCCCCAGGTTCTTCAATTGTAGCAAATGAATAAAACATGATCAGTTACTCCATAGATTGTAGATTGTAGCTATAGGGATCAGGTACATCATCCTATGCCATTGTGAATCATCACGATCTTCAAGTGAGATCTAACTTTATCTTTTAACTCACGTATAAGTGTCTAAATAACACAAGTAGCAATGCTAGAAAGGATTGAGTATGTGGGATTATAGATGTGCCTAGTCTGACTAATTTATCATCCCCTGCTTCGATGTCGTATCATTCTGACTTACCTAAGACCCAAACAATGCCACACCAGTTTGTATTTAATCTGATGTGAGTGCTTCTTTAACGTTGCCTCAGTGTAGGAGCAAACACTAATTCGTTGTTTTATCTGTTGCACAGAACCACTATCACTGACCAAAAGTCTTCATAAACAATAGATCCAAAGTCAAGTTTTCGAAATTTGAGTTGAATTTCTTTTTAATTTACTCAAATATCTTCAAAGACGCTTAATGGAAGTTGGTAAAATAATAATTCACATCAATAATAAATCGGTGAACGGTCATAAGAATTTGTCAATAGATAGAGAGATGCCAGAAGGCTCTATCAGTATGAGCCCCATAATTTCTGTGTCGCTGAAAATTTCGTGAACTGAATCAATGCATCGAATTCCCGAAAAATTCAGTGGCGTAGACACTTTGGGGTTGTTTATTCGACGAACATTTCAAATTAGTTTGAAAAGATTTTGTTTCAATGTAAAGACTTAAAACTTGCCGACGTGCTGTGCATTTTCTGAAGGTCGCTGGCGTGTAAAGCGGTCCTATAACCACTTGGCGATCCCGCAGATCCGCCGGTCTGCCTTTTAATTTACCCTAATCCTAGGGTGGGAGCTGCCTTGTGCAGTGCATAGGTCATGTTCGAAACAAATGGAAATTGCAAAACGCGTCGCGGTTTCCCCTCGTCGCATTCTTTTCCTCCCGGGCCGCATTGTTGAGGCGTCGTCGCCCTCTTCACATGCTAATGGGTGCGCGACGTGTCCCTTTCCTGAAATAAAAGGACGACGCGAGGGTGCGTGGCGGGCGTTCCTTTTGATTAATTATTGCAGTTATTTCGTGTCGTGTAAAAAATTACGCTTCCCGGAAGATTTTTTAAATAAGTTTTGGGACCGGAAACGTTTTATGAATATTAAAATCCGTATTTTGTTATAATTAATCCCGGGGTCGTGCGGTGTATAAAAAGCAGACACGTTTTTGCCAAAAAAAATGAATTGGAAAAAAGTTGAAATAAGTTGAATAAAGAAATAGGTCCAGAAAAAGGAAATTGTATTAGAAAATTGAATAAGCGTGAAGGGTCAAGCGGCAGAAACTAATTTCACAAAATTAAAACACAAAAAGTTTAAATTAATAAAAAAAACTACATGCAGATGTATTTAATTAATTCATCATGTATGCAAGTGCAAATTACATTGATAAAAAGTTTGAAAAATGTAGTTCAAAACACAAAAAGTTAGTTACTTTGTACAGGAAAGAATATTGATTGGAGATATATTTCCAGAAGTAAGTAACAGGCTATATTAAACCATAGAGCACACAAGTGGTGTGTAAATTTGCTTGTTAATAACTTTTCCTTTACAAATTAGATTCGACAACAATGCACAGCCCAGTTGCCAATTGCGCATGCTCTGCGACTAAAGCGCGCCCTACTTTGAAGTTACACTAGCCTGTAGCGGTGGGGTAAGAAAATTACGACGGAATTTGAAAAAATAAACTATTGACACATATTTCTACAAGTCAAAGGAAGCCTCTGTAAAAATAAGATCACCCCACTTAAAGTTACAGCCTGTATAGCACAGTTTTCAAATCAGTAATAAAATAACGAGTTCAGTTCTTCCTGCAAAAAAGTGCTTGCCTACTACGCGCTACTAGCAATGTTTAGAACTATTTACAAGACAATTCCTATTCAGATCTCGTGCCCTACCCTCAGATTTCCCTAAATCAGAGCCTTTGTATACGCAACGCACCTTACTCATTACGACAGCCTCCCCGCTCTACTGCTCTGGCGTAATCTCGCACTATCTCCGGTACATTTCACCTGGGTCGGATTATCCCGACGCGCTATACGGGCTTTTCGGCGATAGCTCGCTTATCTACCTCCGCGCCTCAGATTCTAATACGACGGCTAAGTGATATTAATTTGATGGAGTCTGCAGATAGCGATGTTATTTGCCCGAAGCACTGTTAAGCTCGATGAAATATAGGGGTCTCAGTTTCAATGTCAACAAGTTCCTTCAATGAATCATCCGTAACGAAAAAATTGTTATTTCCATCCAGCGTCTGATTAGTCCACACCCATTACTTCCCTGTGTTAATGTGGTTGCCTATTTGGGATCAGAGCAAGGTGAAGAAAACCTCAGAATTTGAACAGTTGAGGCGTTTCTTGACTGCTTGGCTTGAAAAGGCAGTATTAAAAATGATAGTAACAAATTTTGTGTGGTCTACGGTTTTGATTGGTACATTAGAGTTATTTTTTTAACTGATAAATATTCACAATGTGGTTCACTATATCTTCTGCGTAACCACGCCGAAGTAATGACTTTTAATTCCATTCTCACCTTTGTCAAAATGTTATGTTTATGCTTTTGTGACTGGTAAATACTTTATTTCGTGCCCACACACTGGTCAAATGGAAGCGATATAGATTCGTAGCCGAGCTGGATGTCCCATAGTTGTTCGAATTCACTAGAATGCTCTTTGGTCAGAGAAACCACACCGCAAGTCTATTCTAAAGTTCTACTACTTCATAGACATCCACAAATAGCACCTTGACCACCTCCAAACCCAACAGAATATTCACATACTTTACATGGTTCATAACCATTGGTCCATTAATTTGTTTGCAATAATTGCTAAAAGTAATTGGTATTTATTGTCTTAATTTTTCTAAAATGTTTAGATTCCTTTATTTGTTTCCACCGTTCCAACTGTTTAAATAAATCGCCTGGTGCATAAACGTGAGAATGAAAGTCCTGGGTAAACATATAAGAATTGTTACAAATCCGCAACAAAAGTACACTTTTTCCAGTGTAGTGCCGTCTAATGTATGGATTGGGCTTCGATTTGCATAGTGGGTCAAATACTCCAAATAGTTGATTATAATTTCGCGTATTGATTATGTTAATTCCTCACAAATTACAGTTTGTTAGGTGCTGCTATATAAAACGCTGTCTAGACTCGAAATCTCGCTTTTATTAGACGGGTTGTTAGTACGGTCTACGATATAATCTTTATACGTGTACCTGCACCATTAATTGGGTCAAAAATATCTTTCCGTCAGTTCCAGCACGAGGTTAAAAGCTCGGAGTAGCAAAAATACGTTTAAAACACCTTTCGAGGCTATATGGTTGCTGTAGGCGTAGTAATAGTTACGGAAAAATTAATTAAAAATTCACGGGCATGACATGTACGTTTGTTAATAATAATTTAACACCTGCGCTACTACCAATCAACAATAATTTGCAGACAGAGCGCATTTCAGGAAGCAATAAAAACAACAGAAATTGATTACACAAACAAAGTTGTTATTGGCATCTTAAGTCAGTTTGATCCAGACCCATGATTTTCCAGAAAGTAACACTTACAACACCTTGTACAAGTAGACAAATTTCAATATGACAGCAAAGTATTGGCTATGTGAATCGATGGTAACAAGGGAGATCCCACCGATTCGCCGGGATTTCTTGTTTGAGCCGGATTGTATCCCGCACGGGGGCAAATCGAGTGTCTTTTTTATTCGCTTTGACAGCTTGAATATCAAACAGCTGCGGCGGTAATACGACCGCGGGTCTTGTAATAATACAAACTGATACAATCAGGACCTGTGTAGTTTATATTAACTCTGACAAAGCCGACGTTCTGCCGTATAGTTCGTCTGTCGAACGGACTGGGTCTGCCACAAAAGAGGATTATGAAACGGGTTCGTTTGAGTAATTTATATTATTGGATTCCCGTTATGAAAAGCTTGAGAGAAAAAAAAGCGGTGTATAAAAAAACAATTTTATCAAATGAAGTCTAAAAATATTCTTCTACAATCTACGTTTTACTTAAAATAACTGGTTCCACGCGTTTACGATATTTATCAGATCAATCAGCTTCCACATACAAAGAAGCACGCTATTCACGCCGATTCCATTGTCTGGATGCCAAGATACGTTTGACCGACCATTGTAGTTTTTCTCCAAGTGGAAACGGCCGCCATTGTTGCGAGGTTTCAGTAAAATTAACCAGTATCTTTCCTCGAAATTAGTTTCACTCCGTTCGCTACGGGCGTTCTTGTAACAGAAAGATAGTTTCATTAGATGCTCCTTGCGTCTCTATGTAATAACATAAAAAGTTCGGTGGGTCCACGAGACGCTGCTATGTCCATGTGATTCGCGCAGCCGACTTATTCTAGTAAGCAGTTAAATTACAAAAATCATTTCTGCTGGATGGCGTCGTCGGTGTAAATCTCCGGGACAGTTCTTCCAGAAACAATGTTATTAAAAAGAAGGCCGGCGGAATTGATCTAGATAAGACTGAAACGGGATTTGGAAACGCTAAAAGGCGGGATCTTGGAAGCAAGGAATTTTACAGGCTCCTTTTTCTTCCTCCGAGCGTGGCAATTCAAATTAGATGTCTACGACTAAGTGAGGCTAATTCGCTATGAAAATCTGTTCTTACGAGGTCATACGAAAACAGAGCGTTGTGTTGTATGGGAATGAAGTTGCTGTCTGACAAAGTGCATTTCGTTTTTAAAAAACGTTGCTATGATTTTTGTGTTTAATTATAATTTGTATTTTAATTGAATTTTAATTTTAATGTTGTTGTAATTTTTAATTTTATTTTGCCTGAACGCCAACAAGAACTTGTCTTTTTAAGTACTACGTTAAATCTGCTAGCTATTATACTTTTGCTCTAGAGGATGAAAATGTAGAGATTATAGTCGACTTTGGTATGTTTGAAAAATTTACTTTAAAGTTAACAATTTGATTATTATTTACGAATTACGTAGTATCGTGAGATTTTTAAATTGGCCAATTTTTAAAAGTATGAAACTCGCGTAACGCATTTATGTATTACTGGTTTCGGAGATGCCTTCCAGGTGTGGTAATCCTCGTGATGTGCTTGATTTTCCAATGGTAAATAGGGTTTGCACTTCACCTGCCGTTGTATTTTCTCACTGCACTTCATTAATTTTTATTTGACAATTTATACTTTGCACTTTTGGTTAAATAAAATTTGTTACCATTACATAAGTTTCCAGTAGGTATTTGGTTCGTTGAGAAAAATTTAAACTGATGGAAAATTACACTTTTTGACAGATGGCAGATTACTTCCGAACGTCGTTTGACGTCTCAAAACTGGTAACTAAGTTCGCCATTTATTTAGTTAATTTTGACTTTTGTTTATTTTAGGCGTAACTCAACTGGAAATTATGCCGTTATGTATGTTTTTTCCAGCATGACAATTCAGAATATTCAGATTCTACATAATTTTCTGTAAATTTCAATACCTATATCTTTCTTCTACGTTCATTTTCAAACATTCTACAAATTTTTGCGACAACTAATAATGTTTATACACTACTTGCAACGTAAATTGGGATTTGAATACAGTTTTATATGATTAGATGGTCGTATTAACACAACACAAATCATTCTACATCTTATAAAGACTTTTTACACAACCAATTTCACATAATGTTGAATCATCGTTTTGACATTCCGAAAATCGCTATATAAAGTTATACAAAAAACTTTAATTTTGATTCCACTTATAAATATAGACTAAAGGTATCTTTAAACAGCTATGAACTTTAATTATAGCATAAATTTTATTTATAAGTAACGAGCGTTCAAATAAAAACGTGGTCAAGTTGGTTCTGAAAATTTGGACGTAGGGCGTAGCGTATAGCAAATGAACTTAAACGTCATCTGTCAAAGCGCTATATCGCCGCTATCAATTTGAATATTTTCGTTTTAAAAAGCGTTTAAAATGGTGTTTTCTCAAGAACAAAAAGTGTTTATCATAGAGTCCTACTTTAGAAATGGACGCAAGATTGATGGAATATGGAAGTATTCTATTGAGGAATGTTTCATAGAATTCCAAAATCAATTTCCCGGCGTTGTTGAGTACAAAATTTTTCAAAGTGCAGTTCGGCGTTGTGTTAATGTTTTTCGTGAAACGGGCAGTGTAACAAGAAAAGAAGGAAGCGGCCGACCTAAAAAGCGGACTGAAGAATTAAAAGAAAATGTCCAACAAATAATGGAAAATGCGCCAAGAACTTCTGTACGTGTTTTATCACAAATGGTGGGAGTATCAGTCGGTACCTGCCACACAGTGTTAAAAAAAGCTCCTTTAATTGTTTGTTATTGTTATCACGATTATTCTTTTAAATTAAGTTATATAGTCATTAATGTTATTGAAACTGACAGCTGCTATACAGCTCGTTGAGAAATGAGGTTAAGTTGGTCGCTATAAGCTACTCCCTACGTCCAATGGGTCAGAGCCAACTTCGACCACGTTTTTATTTGAACGCTCGTTATAACTCCTCTCTCCGTCAATCTGTCAAAATCTTAATTTTTTTCAAATTTCCTCAAACCAATGCTCCTATACATATGATATATGACTTTACAAGATTGTACTTTGTTGTACTTTCTAACTTTTCTACTATACATTTTTGCCTTTTACAGCCTATTTTATTCAAAATTTCGCATTATTTAGTTTATTTTGACAGATTGATGTGTTCATCTAACGATTTTGCCTATTTAATAAACAAACTTATTCTATATGTAAATTTTATCCTTCATTTTCTCATGTCTAGTATTTCACATCCCTGTTGTCAGTTTTTCTCTACTTTTTCTAGCGTGAATATCTCTAAATTGTCAACATTACGTTAAGTTATTTATTTATTTAACGTTTCAACTTAGAATATCATAACAATATATTTTGTTATTAGCCCTCGCATTTTTACTTTACTGTAAAAGTATTTAGTTAAATCAAACACATTCAAAGGAGACTATCTTTTGGCATTTCCACCTGTCAGCTATTTTAGTTTGATTCATTTTCCTTATTTTGAGCTCTCCCAAGAGTATTAGTTCGCGAGTCATTAACTACCGTGACTGAGACTGCCTACGACTTCGTCACTAGTCTTATAGCATCGCTGTCAGTGCGTGCGCAACTAGGCCTGCGCTCACTCATGTGGAGTGGGACACGTCTAGGCAGAACAGTAGTGGGGATTGAGTGGGAGGTGTCGCTTGCGTCGCCGATGAAGGTATTATTACCGCGCGCACCTTTAGACCTGCGAAGTGGGGTAGAGGGCGTGGCTTCGTGTTCCCCCCCCACTGTTGTGCGCGATTCCATTCCTGCGCAGTAGAATGGGGGGTGTGGTCTCATGTTCGTACCCGGTATCATTCCTGCCGTTGTGTATGCTTAAAGCCACTATTAAGAAAATCAAATTTACTTAGCGCCAAAACAAATCTGATCACGTGGGACTTGGGCATTTATGAAGACACTGTATTAAAGACGACTTCCCGAGAGGTTGTACCTAACAATTCTCTGTTCACAGAGACCAGACACACACGTTACCTACACACTCGCCGTCCGCGTTACGTATTCATTCGGGGGGCGGCATTATGAAATTTTCTGGGGGCTGTACCGTGCGGTTACAATGAATGCGAAATTGCCGGGGCCCCGGAACGTACCGCTCGGTAATGGCCCCACATAAATCTTGGCACTGGAATATGAACATCGTGATGTACAGCCGGCTGTCTGCCGTTGCGCCACCGCCGCGACGGACGACTTAAACGTCTAATATCGCACGCTTTTTTATCGCGAGATATATGGCCGCCCCGCCGAGACGTGTAATGTAATAAAATCAAATGGAGACAATTATTCAGCGAGTGGATCTCCCGTCGTGGAATATGAAAAAGGGGGGACGCGACTGCAGAGGAGCTGCAGAGGTGACCCGAATTCGGGAAATTGCCCGTCCGGCCCCTCTTAATATATCACCGCCGGCATCAGCGAAAACGTCACGCGGCCCGGATTTTATTGATGCCGGATAGAATAACTCTTGCCCCACGACGTTATACCTAAAATTTTCATTGTATTGCTGCTGTGAACTGATAATACAGACCAACAAAATTTAACTTTTTTTTGGAAGCAGAAATTTGAATTATATATTTCCGAAGGATTTAGGTGCGCTGAATCCGAATCTGGCAGCAGAATTGCTCTATCACGTCGGGTTTTTGAGATATCCTAACCTAAACGTGCAAAAACACTGTTTTTCGTCATATTTGAGCTTATGTAGTAATGTCATCTATTTTTTTCAAAAAACTAATACATTGAATCTAAAAGTGCAAGGCTCCCTCCTTCGAATGCCGTTGAGTTTGCTCAAATATTTTTTTTTTTCGTTGAGATATCACATGCTAAAATGTTTAAGTTTTTCAGTTTCTTAATATGCGAAAATCTACTAAGGATTCCTAAGACATCAAGCAGTCGATTGCAATTCAAAAACTTCATACCCATACGGTTTGTGGGTTTGGAGTTGGTGGGCTTGGGGTTTGTAAGCTTGGAGTTTGTAGGTTCGGGTTTTGTGGGATTGGGGTTTGTGGGTTTAGGGATTGTGGATTTGGGGTTTGTGGATTTGGAGTTTGTGAGTCGTATATATTGAAGGTTTCCGAGAATGAAGTTTCTGAACTGCAATCAACTGTTTGACGTCTAAGGGATCCTTAGTAGATTTTCGCATATTAACAAACTGATAAACTTAGAAATTTCAACATATGATATCTCAACAAAAAGAAAAGATATTTGAGCAAACTCAACGGCATTCGAAAGAGGGAGCCTTGTACTTTCATTATATGTATTTTTTTAAAGAATAGATAGCATTACTACATAACCTCAAATATGACGAAAAACAGTGTTTTTTGCACTTTTAGGTGAGGATATCTGAAAAACCTGACGTGATAGAGCAATTCTGCGCCCAGATTCGGATTCAGCGCACCAAAATCCTTAGGAAATGCATTAGTGTGTCTGCTTCTTGACCCTTGTTGACCTGTGTAATTTGGACCACGATGCAAAAATGAAAGTATAAGTTCTAAGCAAAATTTCCATAATGTGAAAATGTTTTATTTAATTTACTGGAAATTCGGTTAATTTGGATAGTTACGTAGTTGGTATTTCTTGATTTTAATTTATTGTTTTTCCTTTTGACAATACAAAACTGTATAAGAATATGTCAAAGTTTAAATACTATAACAATGAGTGTAGATGTAGATATAATAATAAACCCTATAAAGTCGTTATTTATTGTGGGACTTTAACCGGAATTTTGAAAGATGCAGAGCTTGATGAAGTGTGCTTTGTGAAGGAAAATGAACGTGATACCACAAAATCTAAGGCGTACAATATGCGTTTTTAGGAGTAAAATTCTAATATTTCATATTGGGGATTTTTTTGAGAAAAAATATATTTACGCCACTGGATTCACGACCTCCCTCCAGAACGGGCCAATACCAAATTTTATTAAAACATTTGGAATATATTCACAAGTCTACATTTCTTTGATTAATTTATTGTTGATATCAAGTTATCCATGGAGCAAAACAAAAAATGGGGTAGTTTGCCAATTGTCAAAAGTGACAAATTAGTGTGTAGTAAAATTTATCTCGTGTTAAGTGAGGATGGAAAATATTTCATTAAGATAAAATAGAAATTGTACGACTTATTGGCGATAATGTGTGTTTGACAAGAAATGCTGCAATATAATTTAGTACTAGGCACCCAGACAGACGAGTAAGTTGGAGTAGAGTACAGTATATTAATAAAGTTTTCAATTAAACAGGCTGTGTTTCAAAAAAATTACTTAAAACTAGATATAATAATCGTCGTAGAATTTTGAGAAATAATAACCAAATTTTACAATATTTTAATAATAGTTCCCGGAATAGTATTAGAGTGGCTGGTTTAAATCTTAATAGGTATTAGGCCAACCAATAGAGCGAAAAAAGGCTGTTTTTACACTTAAATATCCCTAAAAATTAAATTTTTTGTTTTTTTTTCGTAATATTTCGAAAAATAATGATGGAATAGGCTTACTCTCAATAGGATTTTTGTATAGAATAAAAAAACCTATAAAATGGTTTTTTGTGCGATCCGATCGGCATATTTTTTACAGAGAAAATCCGGAAAAACTTCTAAAATAGACCTTTTTTCAAAAATTCATAACTCCGTCTTTGAAGCTGAAAAAACAATCTTGCGGAAAATGACTGATAATAATATGTAGCTGAATGAATATTTTTAGACCCGTCCAAGATTATGTATTTAATTATGTGTTCGTTTGTGTTGTATGTTTGTCATTCTGTACTCCTGTGTAAAACGTCGTTTATACACTATTTTTATTACTTATCCTATACATTGTAAAATGTCATAAAGGACAAATAAATATTATTATTTTAGAGGTTTCTCCGAATGTTTTCTGTAAAAAATGAACCCATCATTTTATAGGTTTTTTATTTTCTACAATAGTCCTGTTGAGAGTAAGATGAAAATGTATTTTTTTGCAGTTTTTATAGTTTAAAAAAAAATTGTTCACGACTTTGCTGGGGAAATCGGTTGGGTTTTCATTTACTAGCTAGTTTTCAAAAGGTAATACATTAAATTTACTGTAATATTTAAATGTACCAAAAAGATCTCTACTGGTTAGTCTATATCCTTAGAGAAAGTATCAGAAGGTGCCTGGCAAAAAATAAAATTTGACCATACTTTGCAATTGGGAGATGAAGAAAGACGTTTGAAGTTTTGTTATTGGCTACTGGGAGAATATTTAAATAATTTTTAAATGAAATTTTATTTAGTGATGAGGGCACATGTACTAAAAATGGGGCAGTTTCGTCCCAAAATTGTCGTCATTGGTCAGCTGAGAATCCATAATTCATTATAAACGCAAAGAGGCAGTATTCGCAAAAAGTCAACGTTTGGTGTGGAATAATAGAATAATTGGCCCCATATTTTTTGACGAAAAGAATGCGAATAATTTTTTAAATTTGAATAATGAATTTCGGAACGCATTAGATGATCTGCCTTTAAGAAATCTTAATTTGAAGTTTCAATTAGAGGGTAGCCCTATTCATAACGCTGTTGCGATGATAGAACAGTTAAACGAACAATTTAAGAATTAGAAGAAATTAATTGAGTAGCCGCCGAGGGCCCCGGATTTAATGCCATTAGATTTTTTTTGGGGTTTATTGAAACAAAAAGATTATAAATCAAGGCCACAAACTGTACATAAACTACGTGCTAGGATAATACAAGCCTGTGCAGAAATTACCACATATCAAATACAAAAAGTAATTACAAACGTACGTAAAACAATTGAGAAGTACATAAAAGTAAATAGTGGATTGATAAAAGTGACAAGAATATAATTACTTATTTAAGTTTAGTTCGTTTCAGTTTCATTACTTTTAAATTTCTCAAAACTAAGATTATTAATATAATTATTATAATACCACATTACTAGAGTTTAATTAATTTAATTTTTTTGTTTTTGTTTTGCTTCATGGAGAACTTGATATAAACAATAAATTAATGAAAAAATGTGAAGACGTGTGAATTTTTGTGTGTGGCTAGAAAATCGTCATTATCAAAAATGTTTTGATAAAATTTGCTATTATCCCGTTTCGGGGGGTCGTGAATCCAGTGTCGTAAATATATTTTCTCTCAAAAAATCCCTAATATGAACCGTTAGAATTTTGCTCCTAAAAAGGAACGTTGTACGATTGAATTTTGTGGGATCATGTCCATTTTCCTTCACAAAGCACACTTCATTAAGCTCTACATCTCAAAAAAAAATCCAGTTAAAATCGAACAATAAATAGAGATTTTACAGGGCGACTTCTTAAAAACAAATGAGTCACACTGTATTTAAGTAAACACACACATAATTCAAATATAAAAAAGACTATGTTAAAATGTTCTAACAAAAAAGTATTGAAAGGTTAAGTAGAACAACATACTATTTCATGTTGAATTGTCTAGTCGCATCCTCCAGAAAAATAAAACCATATCGTTATTACTAACTTCGGTACCGATATGCACCCGCAGGTAGCATGTAGCAAACGTATACCGCCGGAGAAATAACCTTTACAAGCCGAATAACCCTGTAATTTTTTTCCGGGGTACATAAAACGGCTTCGTGTCGGCGGCGGCGGAGAGGCACGTACCCATAAACATTCTAAAAATAACGCTCCGCGGTAATAAATTGTAAAACTGAAATTGCATGTTTGCGGACCGCCTCGTGTGGCCTTAACTTTAACAAATATAATCGATGGCGTATATCCAGTCCTCGCAGCGCTGCCGACGTAACAGCGAAGATATATCCGCGCCCGCCGTTATTCCTCGGGCCCCCGGTTATCTAACCTCATCGATATATTTGCACAGCAATGGAGATATTCTAGTTTATTTTATGCCCTGCAGACTACTAAAGCGCGACCGGGAGAAATTGCTGTGTACATTCGCTACGATAAAACGGGGATTAGCGGGAAATGGCCCGGTCTAACGTATCCGACTTGCAGCTCTGCCATTAACGGCGACCGAATCAATTGGGGATCACCAAATCGCGTCCCAGTTTTTTTTTACAATTTTCCTCAGTGGACCTTTGTTTTTCGGGTTGTTACATAGTGAACTATCTACACTTCCTTATCATCCTTAGCTATGAATATTTGATTCGCCTTCGTTGTTCTCGGGCTGGGCTCTGTGGGGGCGGATCAGGTATCGGAACCCCTAGACCCACCCTAATGTTGATTTTGGTTCTTGCTGTTACAATTATTGTTTAATAATAATAATAATAATATCTCTACTCCTCATTCAAACTACGAGAATTAGCCCAGAAGTCGGAGACTTGTGCGGGAGAGGAGGCGGCATATTATTATTACGCAGGCCGCATTTGCGCCCAAGAACGACTTATGTTGGTAGGCCCTAACCACCATTCAGTGCAGAAATGAGGGAAACCTGGAAAACCTCATTAATTAGGGGGGGAGGGGGTTAAATGCTAACCGGTGTCAATCGCTCACATTGACCCAAGCCAACATTCTTCCGCCCTACCATACCTGCACAGAGGATGCCAATCCTCCGTACAAGCATAGCTAATCTACGGTCTACCGGCCGCGGGATTCAAAACCCGGGCAGATCGACACATCGATTGTACTGACGCCTTAAACCGTGCGGCTATCGACCGTATAGGACATTGGAACATTAGATAGGATACTTTGACCGATCCAATTCGCCATTATTCAATCGTGTTGATCATGGCATACTTCTCTATAAACACAAAGTATACGGGCTTTGTGGCAACTTTTTACAACTGTTTAGCTCATATTTGTCAAATCGTCTACAGTATATACAGTATATCACTTACATTATATGTACGTCTAGTCAGTACTCTATTACTTCTGGAGTACCACAGAGTTCCAATCTAGGTCCCCTCCTTTTTCCATCTTTGTTAATGATATTACGACTTACACTGACTGTCGCAAACTAGTTTATGCCGATGACTTAAAAATATTTTCCTCTATCTCAACTGATGACGACTGTCTTCACCTTCAGAGTCAATTAGACAAAATAGTAAAGTAGTAGTAAATTTACGTTTTCAAATCATAT
This sequence comes from Anoplophora glabripennis, assembly GCF_000390285.2. Taxonomy (NCBI): domain Eukaryota; kingdom Metazoa; phylum Arthropoda; class Insecta; order Coleoptera; family Cerambycidae; genus Anoplophora; species Anoplophora glabripennis. The sequence continues at coordinate 85,517 of NW_019416586.1, read as the reverse complement.
TCAATATCTGGTGTCCTCAACACTTAGTACGCTGGTCTTTGTGATTAGACAATGTCGTTTTGTTTTCATTATTTTACGCGTTTGTCCGTTCCAAATTGGAATACTGCTCTCCGGCTTGGATTGCTTTTTATATTAATCAAGCTAGTTTAATTGATTTAGTGCAAAAAAAATTTTGAAATACCTCGCATTTCGTTCTGATGGCGTATATCCTGCTCGTTGATGCGATTATAAAATACTGTTAACACGCTTCAAACTCGACTCGTTACAGTACAGAAAGCACTTCCATAGTTTGAAATTTTTACATGCGCTATTAAACAATAAAGTAGACTGTCCCGAGATTCTAAGTCAATTGAATTTATTAACAGTTAGGCCGACTTGCCGCTCTCCACTTACTTTTTATACTTCTACTTCTAATACCAATGTGGCATTGAAGTCTCCTGTTTCTTTTATGTCACACAATTATAACTTAATCTGTAACTCTAGTGATATATTCAACTGTAGTTTGCAACATCTGTACATAGCTTTTAGAAGTGTCAACAATTCATGATTAGTAGCATAGGGAGTAGTTGCAGCTTTTTCCTTTTTCTTTCTTCTTATTTTTCTTTTTCTTTTGTTGTTACACTATTTTACCGGTATGTTTGTTACATTTTGCTCTGTATGCTCAATGTTGGATAAATAATAAATAAATAAAGAAATGATTATTATTCTTGTAAAATTAACGGATAACTTAAAATTTTTCGTTCTCACTAAACATTATTTCTTTGTTAAAATAGTTTGTTACAGGAAATAAATTAATGATGATAAATAAACTTCTGTCAAAGTCATTTGTTTGTTCCGCATGCCTCGTCCTTAGCCACTGTGATCCGTCAAAAACAGTTTTAAACTGAAACGTGTCGAAAAGCCCTGAATCAAACAGTAACATATTATATATTTTTGAAAAGAGAAAAATTTAACGAAGCTAAGTATACACTAATATTATATGTATAGGAAGTTCTATTTTAAAAAAAATCTTTAATTTATCGACTTCCATTATTCAATTGTTTTTTCTAACACTGTATTATAAAAATTTATAAAAAAGCTAAAACGTTTGCATTAAAAATTTTTTGTAATTTCAATAATAAACTCACAATAAGTTGTCAGATTGTAGTGCCTAACCCTGTACATGTCTGCCTGTGATCTGAAGCTTCGTATCGATCAATTTATTCGATACGTATCTAGCGGCACCCTAATGCCTGCTCTGTCGGCCTCGTGTGCAAGAAAACAATTCTGTTTTTTTTTAGGCACCTTGGTGCATTTCACTGTCGTTTGTGCGTGTTTGAGTGAGCTTGACGCTTTCCTTGGTCGAGCGCATGGTACGTGTTTTTATGTCAGTTAGTAGCATTTAAAATATCAATAGTAAACACTGAAGAGTATGACATTAAAAGAGAAACATATGATTAATTCTATTTCTTTCAACTTTGCAAAATGGTACCTCAAGGTTCAGTTCCAGGGCCTACACGTCAGCTATTTGTGTATGTTCGAAAATTTAATGTTTCAAGTAGCGTATTGTAAAAACCTGCACTATATATTTTATCCAAAGTCAATATTCAAAGGAACAGAAAGGGACAATTGGTACCTTTCTAACAGTCATATTATAGGCAAGAGTTCCAAACACCGGCGTTAACATTAAAGGTCGAGACTGGGCGCCCGCAAAGGCAGTAAATTTTATACGACCCATTTCCCTCAAAACCACAGTCGAAGATTATTCCGCGCATAATTCCATCGGACCGTTTCAATGGTCGGGGGAGCAAAAAACCCTTATTATAATATTCGGGTGAGTTCGACTTATCAATGTGGGCCATAAACTCGCGCCAGCGTGCAATAAAAGGTGCAATTCACATCTCCGGGAGATGGATATGCAAGTAGAGGCGATAGTTCCGTGGCGGCGCACACGGGTTCTGGCCTCTGAGGCTTCGACGGGCGCCGCGACGCCTTCCTCAGGGCCGCTGTGCAGATGTTCCGCCGAAATTGCCGCAAATCTCCAACGTAGGAATAAGTGGCGGCTGGAGATGTGTAGGAGTGCCGAAATGGAATGGAGCGGATGTTTATGGTCTTCCGGATGTGCCATCATGGACATGTGTCGGGCGGGCGGGTAAATTTTATTCGCGTTCAATTATTATTGACGGTCGTTGTTCCACCCCGTCGTTTTTGAGGTGCCAAGGAATCGGTTATACAGAAGGTTAAAGACCCGAAAGTCGACATAATTCTTCAGGATTGACTGGTGACCTTGGATTTGATCACGACCTTAATTTTCAAGGTCAAACCAAGGCTAACTTGAGAAAATCAATATGCTGTAAAACAAATTCAAGTACTAGGCACTTCCTTATGTAAACTAAGTCTATTAAATGTTTGCCAATTAATATCATAATCCTACAAATGATTGAGTTTTCGAGTATAAGTGACTTTTTGCATTTATACACATTTAAGTTTGTGTTAACAGACCAAGTAAAAGTTTATTAAGTTCTTCCTGAAGATCGTGGACCTAACTGACTGAAGAGATGGAAGCACAGCATTGGTAAAAGCCAATTGAGTATAGTGATTAATGAATAGAAGAAAGTGTAGTAGACCCAAGTTTGAACCTTGAGGAACTCTCGATGTACTTACATAGGCCTTAGATTTGATCTAGTAATTCGTCACTTGTATTAAAATTGAATGGTGTATCTTGTTGAAAGCCTTAGAGAAATCAATGTAAACCACATCCACCTGACCATGGTAATACAGAGAGATCGAGAATGATGGACCGGATTCTGAACGTACCCTGTCTCAATTGCTATCAAAACTGATTTCCGTTTGCTAAAATTACTTTTTTCCGTGCGATTTCATGGTGTTCTGTGGCGATTTCACAATTTGACGTTCTGTTCATTGGCGCACGGATTTTTTGGCTTGAATATTATTTTGTAGATTTTGTTGTTACCTGATATATTTTGCGACATTATAAAACAGTATTTTTCAATACTACAGTTAGAGAAGGTGGATATTATACGCGAGTAATTAATTTATTGCGTATGTTGTTCCCCAACTTAATCAGTTTTTTAATTTAGGTTATGAACATGGCATTTTCATTAGAACATGATACATTTCTTCTGGAGGCCTAGTTTCGTAGTGGATAAAACAATGATATTGGTTGGAAATATTCGATGAATTCGTGTCATTTACAATTTCAAGAACAATTTCCAAATGATGCAATTGATGATTATGAATTTTTTTCGAGACACGTGAAATCCACTAATTCCACTTCCGTGAAATCCGTGAAATTCCGTGAAATCCAGAAATTCCACTAATCTCTATTAGTGGAACGCTTCCATAACACTAGAAGTGTTTGTAGAGGAAAATCTCCAGGCATAAAGTCTATTCTTACAGAGGAAGTCTTGGAAGATGTTGAAAACCGCTTACGAGCTAGTACCAAATCATTACGTCGGTTATCTGCTCCGGTAATAACAAAGATTTATTCTAAAATTTGTATCATTATTCCTAAATTGTTTATAGGAATATCATATGGATCATGCCATAAAGCAGTAAAGAAGTTGCATTTTCATCCTTACAAAGTTAGTGTTGTGCAGGAACTACTTCCGTTGGATTTTGGGAAATGTGTGCAATACTGTAATTGGTTTAACGAAAATCTGAATGACGACGATATTCTAGATCTAATATTTTCTTCTGATGAAGCATGGTTTCATTTAAGTGGGTACGTAAACTCCCAAAATTATCGCTCTTGGAACACCCTAATATTTTGCGTGAAACAACTCTGCACCCTACTAAACTTGGTGTTTGGGTAGCTGTCACGTAGAATAATAATCGGACCATATTTTTTTCGTGAAAATGAAACTGACCAGGTATATCGGCAGCAAATATTGTTACCATTTTTTGATGAACTTCACGACGAAGAAATCCATCATGGATACTTTCAGCAAGATGGCGCAATAGCTCACACCTCTAACGAAACTTTAGAGTTGATTAGAGAGTATTATGATGATCGAATAATTAGTCGAGATAGATAGCCACCACGTTCTCCTGACCTTACACCCCTAGACTACCCTAGACTATTATTTATTTGGTTTTTTAAAAAATTCAGTATTTGCTCAACGGTTATACACGATTGAAGAACTTCAAGAGGCAATTACAAGAAGAATTAATACCTGCTTGAACAACAATGGACATCATATTGAACATTTATTGTAAAAATATAGATATTTTTATGGATTTTATGTAATTTTAAAGTAAAATATTCAATAAAATGTGAAAATTACTCTGTTATTAGATAATGTATGTAACTGTTGTTTATTGCTCTCGGTCATATTGACAATCCTACCGTCTGACACAATCAAGCACTTCCAACTGCTTGCATTTGCTTGAAGCAAACGTTTTTAAAACACTTTTCCCGAATATCGACAGCTAATAAAAATGTTCAGCGTAAATTTTTGGGCTGGATCGCTTGCGCTGGATATTCAGAAGTGTGAAAGCAGTAGCTGCAAAATAGTCGTCTTATAAGCGTACAGTAGTTTGCTTTGATGAAAAACAGCAGGTTGCAGCTTGCAGTGTATCGCTGTATAGCTGAATCGTCTTAGATACCAGGAATGTTGTCACAATAGTGCTTCTCTTTTAAAATTAACTCAAAACTTTTAAAAAATAAAATCGCTGCAGAACTTAAAGTCGTTATTCAAAATCAGCTACATCAAACTTTGATTTAAACGTTTTTCTAATTGTAAATGAAATAAGAATTTTGGAAAAGTTAGGCTAAACCTACATTTGATTCTGTCATCCTCTTTAATAATAATAACAATAATAACATTTATTGGTCCATCAGTATTGCTTAATTTGTGAAATAACTTTGATTTTTGTTAAATAATTGATATTTTTATTATGAATTTCCATTTTGACAGTAACCTAATTTATTTGACGTTTGAACGTAATTATTTGTTTACCATTAAAATCCCTCAACCTGCGCTCATGATTCTAGTATTGGTATCAAAAACTGGTATGCCGCACATCAAAAATCAGTATGAGGCGGCACGGTCAATCATT